>NW_016803106.1:34043-94714 GCF_001698545.2 Rhinopithecus bieti
TCTGTCTCAAAAAAATAAATAAAATAAAATAAAATAAAATAAAATAAAATAAAATAAAATAGGGAAAAGTAGGAAAAGAGGAAGACAATCACTCATACTTGAGTTAGACATAAACACAGATTCTTAGATCTAAAGACTATTTGAAATAAAACTAAAGTGCAATTTTAAATTAATTTATACTTTTTTGAGTAACCAGAGTAGAAACTAGCTTCTTAAAAAGGAAAAGAAATTCATTATCTATCACAAACCAAACAACTAGCTAGAAATATAAAACTTCAGGAAAGTATGATTTTCACTCCTGAGTGCTACTTGACAAATTCTGTCTAAGATCTTACTCATCATTTATCTTTATTTTGGTCTCCATTGATTCATTCATTCATCCAATAAATATACTGTGTTTCTGTTTTTAAAAGCTTAGGTTCAAGCCTGAGGTCTGCATCCCACTTCCCACACTCTCACTGGGAATCAAGGAGCCCTAATTCCAATATATGAGAATTATGAAATCAAGGGGCCATAATTCTAAAATGTGAAGTGTTTATCAGAGAGAGTAGGTCAGCTGTGGGAGGAAGAAGGGTACTAGTCACTCCACTGAGATTTTAGAATAAGGATGTGAGTAATGAGATACAAAGCTCAGGAAGTTGAGAGAATGCTAAAAATAATCCATTTCATAATACTTTCAGGCTTATTCTCAATCTATAAAATATGAATTAATTAACTCTAAGTTGAAGTCTCCACAAACACCACCTTAGAGGAAAAAATAGCCAGAGTCATAAAAGTGGCACCAAGGAAAGTAGGGTATTTTCTATACTATAAGCAAGAACTGACATTTTAGCCACTAGAACTGTTCAAAGAATAGAGGACATCCCAGAAGAAAAATGTCACATGAAGAGGACTCCACAAAGAATTTAGAAAACCCAACCCCAAATTTCTGGATTCCAATATATTCATTCATTTACTCAACATATTTTCATAATTACTGTATTCACTACAAGGGATATAGAAATACACAATAGACATAACCTTTGCCCTTATAAAGCTTATAATACAGTAATAGAAATATTAATTGATCAGTTAACCAAAAACAGGCATAATTCTATTTTTATTCATTGAACACATAATCATATTTAGTGAAATGCAGTCAATGATCTGGTGGGCCAAAACATAGAAAGTAAACTGACTAAAATAAGGAGAACTTTTTATGTATTTAACGAAGTTAATGCCTACTATATGTCAGACATAACAATGGATTCAGTGGAGAGAGTAAAAAGCGTGTACAAGACAGAGTCCCCTATCCTTCACATAGCATGTGCCTTAATAGGAAAAACTGGCATAGATATCAACACACACACCTAAAGTATGATGTGATAGCAAGGACATATAATAGAGCTCTTTGCACATTATCTCTACTGTACGTACACATAGAAAAGCAATCAGAATACAGAGAAAAAAATGTTTTTTTTTATTTTCAATAGTCTTGGGAAAACAGGTGGTTTTTTGTTACATGGATAAGTTCTATAGTGGTAATTTCTGAGATTTTGGTGCGCCCATCACCCAAGCAGTGTACACCACCCAATGTGTAAACTTTTGTCTCTCATCCTCCCCTACTACTTCCCCCCAAATCTCCAAAGTCCATTATATCATTCTTATGTCTTTGCATCCTCATAGTTTAGCTCCCACTTAAAAGTGAGAACACGCAATATTTGGTTTGTCAGCCCTGAGTTACTTCACTTAGAATAATTGTCTCCAATTCCATCCAAGTTGCTGCAAATGCCATTACTTCATTCCTTTTTATGACTGAATAGTTTGCCATGGTGTATATATACCACATTTTCTGTATGCACTCGTTGATTGATGGGCATATGGGCTAGTTTCATGTTTTTGCAATTGCAAATTGTGCAGCTATAAACATGTGCGTGCAAGTGTCTTTTTCGTATAATGAATTCCTTTTCTCTGAGTAGATACTCAATAGTGGGATTGCTGGATCACATGGTAGTTCTACTTTTAGTTCTTTAAGGAATTTTCACACTGTTTTCCATTGTGGTTGTACCAGTTTCATTCCTACAAGCAGAGTAAAAGTGTTTGCTTTTTACCACATCCACATCAACATCTATTATTATTTTTTTTATTTTTAAATTATGGCCATTCTTGTAGGAGTGAGGAAGTATCACATTACAGTTTTAATTTTCATTTCCCTAATAATTAGTGATGTTGAATATTTTTTCATGTCTGCTGACCATTTGTATATCTTCTTTTGAGAATTATCTATTCATGTCCTTTGCCCAATTTTTGATGGGGTTATTTGTGTTTTTCTTGCTGATTTGTTTGAGTTCCTTGCAGATTCTGAATATTAGTTCTTTGTGGGATGCATACTTTGCAAATATTTTCTCACATTCTGTGGGTTGTCTCTTTACTCGTCTGATTATTTCTTTTGCTGTGCAGAAGCTTTTTAGGTTAGTTAGATACCATCTATTTATTTTTGTTTTTGTTGCATTTGCTTTTGGGTTCTTGGTCATGAAGTCTTTGCCTAAGCCAACAACTAGAAGAGTTTTACTGATGTTATCTTCTAGAATTTTTATGCTTTCAGGTCTTATATTTAAGTCTTTGATCCATTTTGAGTTGATTTTTGTATAAGGTAAGAAATGAGGATCGAGTTTCATTCTTCTACATGTGGCTTGCCAATTATCACAGCACCATTTGTTGAATAGGGTGTCCTTTCCCCCCTTTATGTTTTTGTTTGCTCTGTCAAAAATCAGTTGGCTGTAAGTATTTGGCTTTATTTCTGAGTTCTCAATTCTGTTCCATTGGTCTGCGTGCCTATTTTTATGCCAGTATCCTGCTGTTTTGGTAACCATACCCTTGTAGCATACTTTGAAGTTGGGTAATGTGATGCCTCCAGATTTGTTCTATTTTCTTAGCCTTGCTTTGGCTATGCAGGGTCTTTTTTGGTTCCATATGTACTTTAGGATTGTTTTTTTCTGGTTCTGTGAAGAGTGATGATGGTACTTTGATGGGAATCACATTGAATCTGCAGATTGCTTTTGACAATATAGTCATTATCCTATAAGCATGGGTTGGGTAGAATCAATATTGATTTCATACTTCTATTTGTGTTTCCATTTGTTTGTGTCATCAATAATTTCTTTCAACAGTATTTTGTAGTTTTCTTTGTAGAGATATTTTACATCCTTGGTTTGGTATATATCCAAGTTGGTTTGTTTGTTTCTGTTGTAAAAGGGATTGAGTTCTTGATTTGATTCTCAGCTTGGTTGTTGTTGGTGTTGAAGTTTCAAGATTTGGAACTTCCTTTAGCATTTCTTGGAGTGTTGGCTTGGTAAATACTGATTTGTATACACAGAGTTTATATTCCAAAACATTACTGAATTCATTTATCAGATCTGGGAGCTTTTTGCATGAGTCTTTAGGGTTTTCTAGGTATACGATTGTATCATTGGTGAACAGTGACGGTTTGACTTCCTCTTTGTGGATTGGATGCCCTGGATTTCTTTCTCTTCTCTGATTACTCTGGCTAGGACTTCCAGTATTATGTTGAGGTGAAAGTGGGCATCCTTGTCTTATTCCAGTTCTCAGAGGGAATGCTTTCAACTTTTCCCTGTTCAGTATAATGTTGGCTGTGGGTTTGTCATAGATGACTTTTATTGACTTGAGGTTATGTTCTTTCTATGTCAATTTTCCTGAGAGTTTGTTCATAAGGGGGTGCTGGATTTTTGTCAAATGCTTTTTCTGCATCTATTGAGATAATCTGATGACTCTGCTTTTTAATTCTGTTTATGTGATGTATCACATTTATTGACTTGTATATGTTAAACCATCTGTGCATCACTGTTATGAATCCCATTTAATTACGGTTTCTTATCTTTTTGATATGTTGGATTTGATTAGCTAGTATTTTGTTGAGGATTTTTGCATTTATGTTCATCAAGGATATTGGTCTTGATGGATATTCTTTTTTGTTGAAAAAGAATATTGGATATTCTTTTTTTGTTACATCCTTTCCTGGTTTTGGTATTAGGGTAATACTGTCTTCATAGTATGATTTAGAGAGAACTCCCTTTTTTTCTACCTTTTGGAATAGTTTCACTAAGATTGGTATGAATTCTTCTTTAAATTTCTAGTAAAATTCAGATGTGAACTCATCTAGTCCTGGACTTTTTGTTCTTGGCATTTTTTTATTACTATTTCAATCTTGCTACTTGTCATTGGTCTATTCTGAGTTCTATTTCTTCCTGATTTAATCTGGGAGGTTGTATTTTTTCCAGTAATTTATCCATCTCCTCTAGATTTTCTAGTTTGTGTATGTAAAGGTATTCGCAGTAGCCTTCAATGATCTTTTCTGTTTTTGTGGTATTGGTTGTAATAACTCCCATTTCATTTCTAATTGAGCTTATTTGGACCTTCACTCTTCTTTTCTCAGTTAATCTCACTAATGGTCTATCAATTCCATTCATTTTTTCAAAAAAACCGTTTTTCATTTCATTTATCTTTTGTATTTTTATTCAATTTCATTTAATTCTGCTCTGATCTTTGTTATTTCTTTTCTTCTGCTGGGTTTGGGTTTGATTTGCTCTTGTTTCTCTAGTTCATTGGGGTGTGACCTTAGATTGTCTATTTGCAGTCTTTCAGACTTTTTGATGTAGGCATTTAATGCTATGAGCTTTCCTGTTAACACCAATTTTGTTGTATCCCAGAGGTTTTGGCAAGTTGTGTCACTGTTATCATTCAGCTCAAATATTTTTTAAATTTCCATCTTGATCTCCTTGTTGACCCAAAAATTATCAAGAGCAGATTATATAATTTCCATGCATTTGTATAGTTTTAAGAATTCCTTTTAAAGTTAGTATTCAGTTTTATTCCACTGTGGTCTGAGAGGATATATAATATAATTTAGATTTTCTTAAATTTATTGAGTTGTGTTTTGTGACCTGTTGTATGGTCTATCTTGGAGAATGTTCCATGTGCTGAATAAAAATATGTATACACTGCAGTTGTTGACTAAATTTTCCATAAATATCTATTAAGTCCTGACCTTGTGATCTGTCCACCTCAGCCTCCCAAAGTGCTGGGATTACATGTGTGAGCCACTGTGCCTGGCCCCTCTGTCTTTCTTTCTTTTTTTTTTTTTAGCTGTTGTTGCTTTAAAGTCTGTTTTGTCTGATATAAGAATAGTTATTCCTGCTTGCATTTGGTTTTCATTTGCATGGAATATCTTTTTTCACCCTTTACCTTAAGTTTATGTAAGTCCTTATGTGTTAGGTGAGTCTCTTGAAGACAGCAGATACTTGGTTAGTGAATTTTTACTCATTCTGCTATTCTGTATATTTTAACTGGAGCACTTAGGCCATTTACATTTAGCATTAATATTGAGATGTGAAGTACTGTTCTATTCATCATGTTAGTTGTTGCCTCAATACCTTGTTTTTTTCCTCCATTGTGTAACTGTTTCACAGGCCCTGTGAGATTTATGCCTTAAGGAGGTTCTATTTTGGTATATTTCAAAGTTTCATTTCAAGATTTAGAACTTTTTTTAGCATTTCCTGGAATGTTGGCTTGGTAGTGGCAAATTTTCTCAGCATTTGTTTGTCTGAAAAAGACTTTATCTCTCCTTCATTTATGAAGCTTAGTTTTGCTGGATACAAAATTCTTGACTGACAATTATTTAATTTCAGGAAGCCAAAGATGGGACCCCAATTCCTTCGGACTTGTAAGGTTTCTGGTGAAAATCTGCTGTTAATCTAATAGGTTTCCCTTTATCACTTATCTGATGTTTTTGTCTCACAGCTCTTAAGATATTTTCTTTTGTCTTGATTTCAGATAACGTGACGACTATGTGTCTAGGTGATAATCTTTTTGCAATGATTTCCAAGGTCTTCTTTGACCTTCTTGTGTTGGGATTTTAGATCTCTAAAAAGGTCAGGATGTTTTCCTCAATTACTCTCTCAAATAAGTTTGCTAAACTTTTAGATTTCTCTTTTTCCTCAGGAACATCAATTATGCTTGGGTTTGGCCATTTAATATAATCCCAAATTTCTTGGAAGCTTTGTTCATTTTTTTTATTCCCTTTTCTTTGTCTTGGCCTGATTGGGTTCATTTGAAAACCTTGTTTCAAGGCTCGGAATTTCTTTCTTCTACTTGTTCTAGTCTATTGCTGAAACTTTCCACTGCATTTTGTATTTATCTAAGTGTATCTTTCATTTCCAGAAGTTGTTTTCTCTTTATGATGTCTATTTTTTGGATAACGTTTCATCCATATCCTGTAATTTTTAAAAATTTCTTTAAGTTGGTTTTCACTTTACTCTGGTATCTCCTTGTGTATCTTAATAATTGACCCTTTGGATTCTTTTTCTGTCAATTCAGAGATTTCTTCTTGTTTGAATTCATTGCTGGGGAGCTGGGGTAATCTTTCGGGGGTATTATAGAACCCTATTTGGTCATAGTACCAGAATTACTATTCTGGTTTCTTCCAATTTGGGCACACTATTTCATTGGAGAGGTCTGAAACTCAAGGACTGTTGTTCAGATTCTCTTGTCCCACAGGGTGATTCTTTGATGTGGTGCTGTCCCCCTTCCCCTAGGATGGGGGTTCTTGAGAGCTGGACTGCAGTGATTGTTATTGCTCTTCTGGGTCTAGCCACCCAGCAGGGCTATCATGCTCTGGGCTGGTGTTGAGGAATGTCTGCAAAGATTCCCATAATGTGATCCATCTTCAGGTCACCCAGCCACTGATACCAGCACCTGCTCTGATGGAGGTGGCAGGGAAGTGAAGTAGACTCTGTGAGAGTCCTTGGTTGTAGGTAATGTTTAGTGGTCTGGCTTTCTTGAATGCTGGTTATGATAGCAGTGAAGTTGTCACGTGGACATGCTCAGGACCTCTGGTTAGCCAGGATGTTGCAGACAGTAGAATTAGGTGTTGTCTTCTCCTTCCTAGGATCAGGGTCATTCTGTCATGAAGTGTCATAATGGCCTGAGTTGCTTGGGCTCCAACCAGGAGGTGGCACTTTCAAGAGAGCACCAGCTGCGGTAGTAGCAAGGAGCTCTAGGCTTGCCCTAAGATGGCCAAGGTAAGTATTTTGGTTTCTCAAGTGATGGGCAGGGCCATAAAGCTCCCAAGGCTTTCTATGCTTTGTGTTTGGCTACCAGGGCAGTCAGGGAAATACCATCAGGTGGGGCCAAGGTTAGGTGAGTCTCGGCACAGATTCTCCTTGGGTGGGGCAATTTCTGTGGCTACTGTGTGGGTAGGGGTTTGGTTCTCAGGTCAATGGGGTTATGTTCCAGAGGGGATCTTGGTTGTCTCTTCTGTATCATATAGTTTGCCAGGGAAGTGGGGGACAGCCATTTTTGAGAGGCCTCACCCAGCTCCCATGCAGGTGGTGAGGCCAGTCTTGCTCTGGCAGTGCTCCACTCAGACCTTGCCCCAGGCTGTGAGATACCCTGCTGAGAAAGCAAGCACAGCTTTTGGACTTTGTCTCTCCCTGTTTGGCCACTACTGTACTCCTGCGCTCATTTGTAGCCACAGCAGCTCCGGCTAGTCCCCCAGACTCCAGTGAAGGAAATTTGTGCCAAGTGGAACCACTACCAATACCAAGTGGAACCACAACCAATTCCACTTGGGAGCTTCCTTCACCTGGCAACCCCTCCCCAATTCTGCTGGCTGCCTTCCCTGAGGGCACCTGTGAGATACAGTCAGCGATGGCTTCCTTGGGTTTGAGCTGGAGACTGAAAGTGTGTCCAAAGCACTTCCTCCTGCTGCTTATACTTTTATATTTAGTGCTACTCCCTAAATCTGTTTAATCTCTAGGTAAGGTTAAATCCTTCTCCCATAATCTGGACTTTTAGATTCCCCAGTAGGGATGTGTGTTCAGAGGTAGATTCTCCTCCTCTAACACTTTGGGAACTCGCAGTTGTCCACCTTTTTCATGGAATTTGCAGTGGTGTGTCATTTCTTTCAAAAGATGTTGAAATTTTTGGTTTTCCTGGTACGTTCCCACAGTGGTTCTTGGATCAAAAGATCATGGCATGAATCTCCACATGCTGTTCTGTCCATCCATGTGGGGGCTGCACATTACTCCTGTCTCCTATCTGCCATCTTCCCCCAGTCTCTCCAAGAACTGATATTCTTGTATGCTATTATTTTGAAATGTTTAAATTTACTGTAAGAAGGATCTAACACTAGCTCAGACACCGGCCAAAATTTCTGAACTGGATGTTTCTCTTATTCTTCCGTTTGCTCCTCACTGTAACCTCAGTAAGTTCTTCCCATTAATCCAGTTATAATACAAGTATAAAACCATATCTCAAACCAGATAATCTTCCTCCTGAGACCAAACCCTAATTCTTAGCCTTGTCAGTAAATTAACCTCCACTAATTTGGCCATCCCTTTTATATAAGTTGTCTCAGTACTAAGGACTACCACTCTTGCATACTAAACCATGGTCCCATAAACCTGCCCTCTCCTGCTATAGTTAGCTTATTGAAAATGCATGTTGAGTTCATTCATTAAACAAATTCTTGTAGAGTGTTACAATGAGTTGAACTCGGGAAGTGATACAAAAAGGAGCAAAATAAAGACCTCATTTTCAACAATTTTATATTCTATTGCAATGAACATCCAAAAGGCATTATTTTTAGTAGGTCACTTAAATCACATATCATTTATAAAAACACAGCAACAGAAGGGAGTATGTTACTCAAATTGGAAGACAGGAGATAGGAAAACCTTCATCAGTGGAATGTCCATGAGTCCCAGTTGCCCTGAATAGTCCTTGTTTACACTTGTTGTCCTGATATATTTTTTAATAGTCTTAATTCACTTTAAACTTATCCTCACTCAGATGATAAATGATGTTCATCAGAAGGTTATATCTTAGTTAATGCTTTTTGAAAAAAATGGAGTAAAATCAAATGAAAAAGTAAGAAAAGGGCATTCCAAACAGAGAGTATATCATCATGTGCGAATCATGAAGGTAAAAGTATGAAATGAGTAAAGCAAAAAAAAATCAATAAAACTGAAATATGGCATTCAAAGATTGGCAATAATGTGAAGCTGGCAAGTAAAAAGGAACTACATAAAATAGAATTTGAGCCTAATCCTTTAAGCAATAGGGAATGACTGAAGGCTTTCAAGTAGACAGATGGAGAGAAGAAACATGACACTACATGCACTTGGGAAAAACATACTGTTGGACAAAAGGTGGACTAGGGAAATAAGAAATCTGAAGCAACAAGGTGCCGAATAACCATTAAAACATAGGCTTTTGAATCAGACCTATCCAGGCTTAAGTCACACTCTGATTTAAATCCTGAAATTACCCCTTGCAATGCTATTGCAAAACTTGCAAAGCTGCCATTGCAGCTTTGTTGCAAGCACAGACACTAGATTTGGACTGCTGGATCTGGTGCCTAGTTCACATACTTATTCTCTATGACTTTGGGAAGCTATTATACTCACTGTATCTCAGCTTCATTATGTATATAATAAAGAAAATAATTCTCCTTACTTCATAGAGTTTTAATTAAGGTTAAATATGTTAATATAGATATTTTCCTTAGAAGAGTGCTTGAACCATGGTAAGCACCTTCTGCTCACATATGTCTTGCTTGAGATTTATTCAAGATGAAATAGATATTTCTTGAAAATTTTCATAATTATTATGAAGTAAAGGTTGGCTGACATAACATTTGCAGAAAATGTAAGACATTGCTTAGTATTGAAAAGGAAAGGAAAGAAAAAGAAAAATTAGTGACTTCCAATTCCCAAAACAAGCTCTGCTCTATCCATAACAAAAGAATGGAGTAGCAAAGATACTCCTTTAAATGTCACAAGCCTTTTCCGTTTTATTCGCTCAAAATAAACAGTCTTAAAATGACAAGAGGAGATCTTTATTGGAAAGATACCTTCACAAATATCTCCAGCTGTTAGCAATAATAGTAACAGCAATAATAGTAGATGACAGAACATCTTTACTACATGTATTTACTTCATTACTAGTGCATCATGACTGTAAGAATTAAAGAAAGAGGAGAGAAACAATGAAGGCTGGCTTTTCAGTCAACAGGGACAAGTTTATTTTAAACAAATCTGAGAGTGGCGGCTGGCCGAGTTAGGTCAAAGCCACACTCTCATACAGAGTAAGAGTTTTTAAGGATTCAGGGTGGGAATGTTTATCAGAGGATTAGACTGCTTCTGTGTCTCTTTGTTGTGCTTATCTGGAAGGGAGAGTTGTGTGTCTGTTCCCATACATCTTTCTGCAGCTGCAGGTATATCCCCTGAGTCTGCTTTTAGTTTCCCTATCTCAGTGCACCTGAAGCGAAACGAATGTCCTTATTAAGGCCCACTGTTTTACTAGGGCCCATTATATGAGGGTGAAGTTTGCCAGTTACCCAAGAGACTTTCTCCCGACCTCCTTCTGTGCCCAAGCTCTCTTATCTGTGTTCTACTGTCTACTCTTTCTGGCTGCTTGTAGTTAGAAGAGAAGTGATTTCCTTGAAATGCATGAGGCTAGAAAGGGAGCTGGAACTTACAGTGGTGGTGTCTGTCCGACGGTGCTCCTTCTCTATCAATCACTTTTTCAGATTTGCTTTAAATTTTACAAATTATTTAATAGTGGGCTATCTTCTTCAGCTCATCCCTATCCCTTAGAGCAATTTAAGTTATAAAAACACACATTTTAATATTTAAAGTAGTAACTGGAAAAAATATATATTCAATGCACATGTACATGTATATTAGACTTTATTGGTACTCCACACCTAGCGGGTATCCAAGGGGTTCCCTAGAGCAGCTCTACCTTAATTTATAACTGTAGTGGACAGTTCTTGAACATACTGCAGACTTCCCTGCCCTAGTTCCTAGGCATCTTACTCCAAAGGCACAGTTCCATAAGTGTAGCATCTTCAAACATCAGAAGCAACTTCAGTCAGTCAGAGATGGGTCTCAGTGGATGGATGGATGCCCCAAACTACAATGCTGAGATTCCTTCTACATAGTTTCCCAAAAGATCCAGAGCAGGACTGTTACTGCCTAGAGTAACAATCAACTCAATAACCCATTTTGCTCAATAACCCATTTTAATTAGCTTTTCATCCATCCTGTCTCATTCTCCCTACTCCTTCACTCCAGCATTCTGGGATCAACCCCAAGTAATCTGTTCCTAATATGAATCTAAGGATTTGCTTTTGGGGTAATCCAAACTATGACAAAAATCCCATTACATTAAAATTTTCATCTGATTACCTTTGTAATACATTCAAAAGCATTTTAAATAAATTGGGTGGGTAATCACATCAGTTGGCCTCCCTACCTGCCAATAATCCTAATCTGTTTTCAGATTCGTGACTTCCTTTACTTAGAACCACAGTCATGCTGTTAATATAAAGAAAATTGCATGCCTCTTACTATATCTAGCACCATATCTTTTATCATCATTACAAAGAAAAGTCTTTTAATTTTGAATAGAAAACATCTATTCAAATGTTCTGTTGTAGAACTTAATATTAACTATTTTGTAGTAATTTTCAAGTTTCAAAGGAAATGTATCTCAACAAAAATTTATTTTTTTAATGTTGGACATATGGTCTCTTATTTTCATGGCCCTTACTCCCAATGAATACAGCTCACACAACATATTGCTCAAGATTTATTCAACAAAACAGATATTTCTTGAAAAATATTGTTTACTTTCTTTTTCTGTCAGACTGTTGACACAGTAGTGAATTGTTTATAAAATGAATGCTGTATCTTCCTTTCAACTGACAAGTCTCTGTAGTTTTCTGTTTATTAGTTTTGTTTGTTGTGATTTAAAATGCAGTATCTATTTTTCCCCAGTGTTGTTGTCTTTATTTTTTTTTTCCTTAGTGAGCTAGAAGAAGATACACAGAACGTTCACATTTACAAGTAACTACTGAGATGTCCTTCAAACCCACTTTGAATTTCCATTAAGCTCTCCCTGCACTCCTCAAATCTTAGAAATGTAAAATAATGTAATGCACAACTTAAGCCTTTTTTAGCTCTTTGTGTTAAACTTATACAACATAGAAATTTATTTCCAGGATCAGCAAAGTCATGTCATTGAAATCTCTTTAAACTGTTGGCATTATGATGAGAACAAGACTAATAGTATATTCAAAGCAATCATTCTTAAAAAGGGATATATTTTGTCATTCATCTTTCCACCCATCCATCCATCCACTCATCAAACTTGTGTTAATTATCTATTAAGCCATGCACTGAGTTAAGTGCCAGAAATAAACATCTTGGCCCCAGCCTTGAATAACCTCAATCTAGTTGGATAAAGAAACATGTAAAAAATAGTTGACTTCTAATGTGACGGGTGTTTTAATAGAGGTGTTTTCTAGAGATGAAGGGGATGTGGGAGCATAGAGGCCCTAATTCTCTCAGAAAACTTCATTGAGGAAGTCATATTGGAGGCGAGCCTTGAAGGACAGGTAATGCAGACAGGAAGGGAAGGTGGACATTTCAGGCACTTGCAAAGGCAACAATCAATAATATACTTTAAAAATCTTTCATAAATAAGTTTGGTTTGTGACACGGTAAATTTTAATACCCCCAGGATATTGAGGCAAACTTATCCAGTAAAATAGTTGAGCAAAGTAGAAGTCCAGCCCCTCATATCTGGTTGGTTTTGGGGCCAGGAATGGAGGAATCTTTGCCCATGTGCCTCCAGGAAAACAAATCCTCACCACCCAATTCTCACCTGTGGGATTTGCTCTGTGCTTGTGCCATTCAGGGTAATTGTATTGAGGGCTTGACGTTCATGTGCTCTTACGTTAGGGGGGTTCATATTTAAAAATATAGTTTAGAAAATAGATTTGGGCAGGATAGACAGAGGTAGAAGGTATTCGTGCTTTTTAGTGGTAGATGAATGATTGCTGTGGATAAGGTTTCCCAAAATGGGATATAGAATGAGAATAAAATTTCTGAGCTTAAGAAGACCTAGCAATAGAAATAATTTAGACTAAGTAGAGAGAGAATCGAAGTTGGTTCAAAAACAGATATTTCTAAAGAAAATGTCAAATGTGACAAATACCAAAGTGATAAAGTAAGAAGAAAACTGTAAAATTTCCAACTCATAAATTTATGGCCATTGATAAGTTGTGTAAAAATATTCATGCTTCCACTGCCATGGACATGATATGTCATAATAAAGTTAGAGTTCCTGTAAATTGAGATGACAACTTAGCATGTTTTGAATAGCACAACTGAAATTAAAAGGATGAATTGGCTGCTGTTCTATACCTATACATTCTGCTTTTTCTAAACAGAACACATTCAGTTTATATTTCTATTTTTTAAAATTTGATACATGTAGTCCGAGAGCTGTCTGCAAGCACTTAGTGATACATGATTAAGACTTCAAAGTAGCAAGGTTGCCTTACTCTCAAAGCTAATAATCGTCTAGCATACCATTAACTAGAATTAATTTTGTCTGAACAGGGAAGCAGACATATGGTCAATAGCAAGCCCCTTTGCCTAGGTTGTGTGTGTGCACACATATATGTAGACATATATGTATATTAATATATTTTAGAATATATTACAGAGTATAGATATATGCTAAAAGATAATTATGTAAACTTCAAGATATTATGTTTCAGGTATATTAAGCAGTATTCCCTTTAAAAAGACCATATAAATAAGAAATATATTTGTTTACCCACAGGAAAAGAACAAAGAACCTCAGAATATCTGACAGAAATAATGATTTCTGTTATTAAAACATCTTATTATACATGGGATTACAAAAATAGGAATGTGTCCTCAAAGAAAAGTCTTATCCCCAGTAGAATAAAATGTAATCCGAGGCAGGTGGATCCATTGAGGTCAGGAGTTCAAAACCAACATGGTGATACCTCCTCTCTACTAAAAAGACAAAAATTAGCCAGGCATAGTGGCCAGTGCCTGTAGTCCCAGCTACTCAGGAGGCTACATGTTACATGCAACAACTATTTTTATTATGTTTATTTAAAAACATTTAAAATCAGTATAGCTTTCTATAGCTTTCTATTTCATTGCCCATGACTTAGGAGGCTTCAGTCAACATTTGATATTGATAATGATAATGACCATATTAGAAATATAAATCAAATACTCCATGTTACTTTGATCACACGATTATTTCTCTATCAATGTTTTGTTATTATCTAAGATAAATAGTAATCACTTTTCCTTAAGCCTTTGGCCTGAGATATATTCTACACTTAATTTCAGTCCTATGTTAACTCTGTTAGTAGTTTCAACAGTTGTACTCTCAAAGTAACCTTGGTAATGTATTCAGTTAAAGGGAGTATAGCTATTAAGCTGTATAGCTGGTTCTAAACTGAGGCCTTTTTAAAGCCAAAATTTCTGTTCTTAATCACTATGCTGAAATCAGCAAACTCAAAAGATTGTTAATTAACACATCTGTGTGTTAACAAAAAATGCATACTCTCACTTTGAATATATGATGGCAAGAGGGAAACATATTTGCCCTTTATTGTCCCTACCTGCCTCAACCACTCTTGATGGAATTTGAAATACAAAATAAATAATTTCAGTCCAGGTGCAGTGGCTTATACCTGTAATCCCAACATTTTGGGAGGCCGAGGCGTGTGGATCACCTGAGGTCAGGAGTCCTAGAACAGCCCGGCCAACATGATGAAACCCCATTTCTACTAAAAATACAAAAAATTAGCCCAGAGTGGTGGTGGGCACCTGTAATCCCAGCTACTCAGGAGGCTGAGGCAGGAGAATCTCTTGAACCCAGGAGGCAGAGTTTGCAGTGAGCCGAGATCACACCACTGCACTCCAGCCTGGGCAACAGAGTGAGACTCTGTCTCAATAAATAAAGTAATCAATTAATTCATTCCAGAGAAAAGAATGAGAGGTGTATCAGAGAATGGAATAAATTTCAGCAAATATTTCAAAGATGAAGGTATATGTAGGCAGATTTTCAGATGAAAGAGCAGGAATACAACAAAACGAAAGGCCAGAATATGTCATAAAAATATTGCTGAATAGGTTGAACACATTCTCTTGAAAATTGCCCAAGGAGGATTTGGGCTCAAAGTCAACTGGTAGAACAAAGGGCCAAAGTGAAAATAAGACTGAAAACAAGAAGATTCATTAAAAATATTTACATACAATAAATTTACCAGTTAGTAACTTAATTTCTTCTCCAGAACCAAAGCAAAAACAGGCAGACATTTCCCCAGGTATGACACTTGATAGCATGCTCTAAGATGATGAAATAATATGTTTCAAGAGAGCCAAAGTATGACACTAAAGTAAGCACTCTCCAAATATTCTTATTCTTTTATTTTTGTGGCCCACAGTTTACCAGACAAGTATCTATCTATTCCTCCAGATCCATCAGTCAATATGTCCCATTCCATCCCATACCTTGCTTTGAGTTAAAGTTCTCAACTGCCCAACGAAACAGATCTACTTAAAAAGAGTCAAAGGAAATCACGTTTTCATAATAGCGGTCTTAAATATGTACAGATAATTAAGAATCACTATATATAATATTAGGAGCATCAAAGTTAAAATTTAAAATAAACACAGTAAAAGTGATCATTGGAAAAAAAGATGACTCCAAGAACAGAAGACAGCCTTTAAAAATCCTTAGACACGGGGAGGGATAGCATTAGGAGAAATACCTAATGTAAATGACAAGTTAATGTGTGCAGCAAACCAACATGGCACACATATACCTCTGTAACAAACCTGCACATTGTGCACATGTACCCTAGAATTTAAAGTACAATAAAAAAACAATAAAAAGCTTTAGTTATATAATCAGTGATTTTAAGAATATATCATAAAGCAGTAAAATAATAGCAATGATATTTATTTAAACATAGACAAGAAAAAGCTCTTAGAAAAAAAATCTCCAAAAAAGAATAAAATTGAACTACAAAATAGAGTAGAAGAAAGTTCCTAAAATATAAAAAAATGCAGAAAGACAAAATATGAAAGAAAGAATAAACAAAACAGAAGAATCTTCTAAGAAATTCGACATGTGAGAGTAGAAGGAAACAAAGAAAAATGAAAGGGGAGTGGATGCATCAGACAGAATTCCAGATTTTACCCCAAGACTGTGAATATGATGAGATATGATGAGATTTCACTCCCATGACTATATTACATGACTTGGCAAAAGGGATTTTGCAGATGTAATCAGTTAACTTCAAGTTAATCAAAAATGATATTGTCTAGATGAACTCAATCTAATGGTACAAGGCTTTTAAAAGCAAAGGATCTTCTCTGGCTAATAACTGAAAAGGAAGTGAGAGAGTTTAAGCATTAAGGGGATTCAACCTGTCATCTCTGGTTTTAAGGTGGAATGCGGCTGTGTGCCAAGGAACACAGGTAGCTTTTAGAAGCTGAGAGTGGTACCTGGATGATAGCCATCGAAGAAACAAGGACCTCAGTTCTGCAGTCACAAGGAACTGAATTCTGCCAAGAACCTGAAAGAGCAAGGAAACAGATTCTCCCCTACAGCCCCCAGAAAGGCATAGCCTTACTAACTAACTCAATTGTGATTTCGGCTTTGTGAGGCCCTAATTGTAGAACCCACTGGAACCCACCTGGACTTCTGACCTAAGGAACTATAAGGTAATCAATGGCCATTGCTTCAAGTCATCAGATATTTGGTAATTTGTTACATAGCAATAGAAAGCTAACAGGAGGGAAATGATGGTGGATGATGATGATGATGATGGTAATAGAGAATTCCACAGATCTGAGCAGACCATGAGTTTTCCAATCAAAATGGCCCGAGGGGGGAATAAAAGCTATTTACAGAAAAAATTAAGACTGAATTGATATCAGAGGCTGTAGACCACCAGTGACTAAGTGTCCAGTTTTTTAATCCAGACATTATAATTTGAATCCTGACATGGCCACTTAGTAGCTTTGTGGGTATATTACTTAACCTGTCAGTGCCCAAGTTTCTTTTTTGTAGAATGGGTATAACAAACAATATTACTGCATAGGACTGTTGTAAGAATTCAGTGATTACATACATATAGATATGATGTAGGTACAAATATAAATATAAATATAGCTTTGGTGCTAATAATTTCTGGCACAAATTAATCACTTGATATGTTTAAGCTCTTATTTTCAGATATTTCATCAACACCACTAGATACTCAAAGGTAATGAAATAATGTTCTCAAGTTTCTCAAGGAAAACATATTTCAAAATTAGAATTTCAAATACTGTAAAACTATTAAGCAGATTTAAAACCAAGACATTTTCAGACATGTTTATATAATATACCTGCTATAGGAAATTTTTTTTGAATCTATATTACTATAAGAAAATGAGGAAAGGAAAGATGACTTGAGATCCAGGCAGTGAACCAAACTCGGGTGGTAATAAAGGAAAACATCTGAATGATTGTTTTTCTCTAAACATAAGTACCTGTCTATATTGTAGCAAGGAGGCAATATTAGTTATAAAAATGTATACTACGTATATTGTTTAGAACTTTTCATTTCAATCTATATCCAACCCATGATAAACTTAGTAATGGCTTCAGGATAAAATATCAAAACTACCTGCTTGATAACATGAAGGTAAAGTGGGAAGTAGAGGCAAAGAAAAGTGGAGAATGCAGCTGGAATGATAAATGTATTATTTAAACTTTCAAATGCAACCAACAGAAGAAAATAATTACAATGAAAATAAAATAAGGGCCCAGCACTGTGCCTCACGCCTGTATCCCGAGCACTTTGGGAGGCCGGGACGGCAGTGGATCACCCTGAGTCAGAAGTTCAAGATCAGCCTTCCAACATGGTGAAACCCCCGTCTCTACTAAAATTCAAAGAAAAACTAGCCGGCGCGCGGGTGCCGCGGGCCCCTGTAGCCCAGATACTCAGCGAGGCTGAGGCAGGAGAACTGGCGGTAGAACCCGGCGGAGGGCGGCGCTGCGTGAGCGAGATCGCGGCCTGCACTCCAGCGCTGGGGACAGATCGAGACTCGCGGCCTGCAAAGAAAAAGAACGAGAAAAAAAGGGCCGGCAGCGTGGGTCTGTAATCCCAGCTACTTGGGAGGTCGGGGCATGAGAATCCCTTAAGCCCGGGTGGCAGAGGTTGCAGTAAGCTGAGATCACGCCATTACACTCTAGCCTGGGCAAAAAAATCCAAACTGTCTCAAAAAAACAGAATTAGTAAATAAAATAATAAATAATAAATAAAATAAGAACAATAGGAGGAGCACAAGAGATGTAAGTGAACTACTCCCAAACACTCCTATTTTTCTCCCGATGCTTTGGGTAGCTGCTGCACTGCCTGAGCCAGCCCCTCCATTCACCCTCTTTTCAAGAAGGACATTACTCTGAATTCCCCCTTCTTCCTTCTGCATAATCGTTTTTCTTTCTTTCCTGGATCCTTCCCATTGATGTACACACATAAGTTCTTACACTCTAACAAAACCAAATGAAAACAAAAACTTTTCTTGACCACATATCCTACTTCAGTCAACTACACCCCATTTTTCCAGTCCGCTTAGAGCAAAATTCCTCAAAACTGACTAGACTCATTGTCTCGGACTCTTCTCCCTGCACTGTCTCTTGACCATACTCCAATCTAGCTTTTCCCACAACCTCTACATTTAGACTCTCAGGATAATGCCTGAAAATAACAACTACAATAAAAGTGATATTTTATGATAAGCAATCAAAAGATATTTTTTTTAATCGGTAAAGCAAAAAATAGAGACATAACCATATTAGTTACTTAAGAATATCAGAAGCAGAGCAATAATTCAAAAAGATTTTCCCTGAACAATGGGTCAAGGGTTAGGAGAGAAGAGCCTAGTAATTTTTATGTTTCACCACAAGTGCTTCTGATCTCATTGACTGGTTAATATGTGTACACATGATTTGAGAAAATAATTTTAATTTATAACAGCATCCACTTTCTGCTGTTTGTTAGCTACAGAAATTTCAGATTTCCACACAAGAAACTAAGAGCTATCTTTTTAAAAATTCGTTGGTCTATATGATACCTAAAAGTAGAAACTTCCATTATAGTTGGATACTTTTACTTAGGAAAATGCTATTACTAATTATTTGAGGACCTAAAATGACAGACCAACACAAAATGACAATAGAGGGCTAATACAAAATGACAGCCTCAGGATTTTAATCTCATGCTGTTCCAAGTGACATTTATAATCAGTACATTTTTAAAATCATTATATGTTATAATGCAAAAATGTAACTATGTAATAACAATAATTACAACAACATTAGCCACTGGATTACATGTGGTTAGGTCCTGGATCAGAAAATGTTCTGAATTGGCCAGGTGCAGTGGCTTATGCCTGTAATCCTAGCACTTTGGGAGGCCGAGGCAGGCAGATCACCTGAGATCAGGAGTTTGAGACCAGCTTGGTCAACATAGTGAAACCCCCTCTCTACTAAAAATACAAAAATTATCCAGGAGTGGTGGCATGCACCTATTATCCCAGCTACTCTGGAGGCTGAAGCAGGAGAATCACTTGAAGCTGGGAGGCAGAGGTTGCAGTGAGCTGAGATCGCACCACTGTACTCCAGCCTGGGCAACCGAGTGAGACTGTCTCCAAAAAAAAAAAAAAAAAAAAAAAACAGAAAAGAAAAGAAAGAAAGAAAGAAATGTCAAAACAAGATATTGCACAGGCTATGCGGAGGAGAGCAAGTTAGAAGCCCATAGTGCCCTTCTTGGTCAGCTAAAGCACAGAAAAAGATTGCATAACTCAAATGCATGGCCCAGGAATAGGGGGATTCCCATTTCACCTGAATCAAACACATGCATACACATACACACCACCCACACAGACACATACCACACACACACACACACACACACACACCACACGCCTCCTGTAAATTTTTCACATGGGAAGATCTCATGTCTTTTCAAGATGAGTAATAATCAAAAAAGAGTCAGCACAGGATCTATGCAAAGAATTACTAAAGAAACAGGACATTTTTTAAATTAAGAAAGTTTTCCTGTGGATCAGTTTAAAATTTAGGCAAAGGTTTTCCCCAATCACTCAAAAAGATAAATTTATGAGTGCTGGCATTTAAAACAGTTCATATGGTAGTTCTTTTTTTAATGTTTTATAAACCTTCATACTGTTTTCATAATAGCTATACTAATTTACACTTCCACCAACAGTGTGCAATACCTTCTTTTTCTCTATGCCCTCACCAACATTTGTTATTTCTTGTGTTTTTGATAATAGCCATCCTAACAGACATGGGGTGACATATCATTGTGATTTCGATTTGTATTTCCCTGATAATTAGTGAAGCTGAGAATCTTTTCATAACCTGTTGGCCATTTTTATGTTTTCTTTTTTAAAAAAAATAAAGTCTATTCAGGTCCTTCACCCATTTTTCAATAAGGTTACTTGTGGGGGGTTCTTGGTCATGTTTCTTATATATTTGGAATATTAAACACATTATCAGCTACATGGTTTACAAGTATTTTCTCCCAATGTGTAGGCTACCTTTTTATTTTGTTGATCATTTCCTTTCCTATGCAGAAGCTTTTTAGTTTGATGCAGCCTGCTTGTTTACTTTTGCTTTTGTATCCTGAGCTTCTGGTGTGATATCAAATGATTATTGCCAACTGCTTTGGTTTAAATGTTTCCCTCCAAAATGTATGTATACACTGTAACTTAAACTACCAGCATTTTGATCATAACAGTTTAACACGTCTCCAGGAAGTTCCAGATTTTCCCTTATATTCTTGTCTTCTGGGTTCTCCAAACTGTTCCAACCTCTGCTGGTTATACAGTTCCAAAGCTGCTTCCACGTTTTCAGCTGTTTTTATAGCAATGCCCCACTCTTGGTACTAATTTTCTATATTAGTTCATTCTCACGTTACTATAAAGAAATGCCTGAGACTCGGTAACTTATAAAGAAAAGAGGTTTAATTGGCTAATGGTTCCACAGGCTGTACAGGAAGCATGGCTTGGGAGGCTTCTGGAAACTCTTACTCATGGCGGAAGGAAAAAGCTTGAGTAGGCATCTTCACAGGGCTGGTGAAGGAGGAAGAGAGAGAGAGAGGGAAGATGCTACAAACTTTTAAACAACCAGATTTTGTGAGAACTCTATCACAAGAACAACATCAAAGGGATGGTTCTAAACCATTCATGAAGGATTCGCCTCTATGATCCAGTCACCTCCCACCAGGCCCCACCTCCAACATTGGGGATTACAATTTGACATGAGATTTGTAGTCAGACATAGATCCAAACCATATCACCCTCATAAATAGAATTATAGTCCCTTATAATACTATAATCTCAATAGTCGTATAGCCCTTTATAAAAAGACTTGAGGGAGTAAGTTCATCCCATTTGCCATTCTATCCTTTGCCATATGAGGACGCAGCATGTGGGCTTTTACTAGAGACCCAATCTGCCAGACCCTGATCTTAGACTTCCCAGCCTTTAGAACTGTGAGACTTACAGTTATATTATTTGTAAATTAATTATTCTGTGGCATTTCATTATAGCAGCAGGAATGGACTAAATACCTAACTTAGTACCAAGAAGTGGGATGCTTCTGTAACAAATACCTAAAAATGTGTAAGTGGCTTTAGAACTGAGTAATGGGGTGGATAGTAGAGGGTTATTCTGGGCTCAGGAGGGCTCAGAAGAAGAGATTGAGGCTGTAGAAAGGGCCCAATCTTCTTAGAGATTACTTAAATAGCCATGATTATAATGTTGGTAGAAATATAAACAGTAAAGGCCATTCTGATGAGGTCTTAGGTGAAAATGAGGCATATGGTATTGGAAACTGGAGGAAAAGCCATCCTTACGATAAAGTGGCAGAGAACTTAGCTGAATATTGTCCATATCCTAGGGCTTTGTGGAAGGCAGAGCTTGTGAGCAGCTACCTAGGATATATGGCAGAAGAAATCTCTAAGCAAAATTTTGAGGGTGTGCCATTGCTTTTCTTGGCTTCTTAAATAAAATGCAAAAAGAAAGAAATGAATTCACGACAAAATTTATAGTCAAATGGCAAACACAACTTAGAGACTGGAATGTTTTTTAGCCTAGTCAGTCGTGATGAATCAAAAGGCATGTTCAGGAGAGAACACCAAGGGTATGCCGAGTGACCATTTCATAAGGAGATTAGTATGGACAGAAGGAAGGCAGATGCTCTTCAGCAAGACAATAGAAGAATGACCCCAAAAGCATTTTGGAGATTATTGAGGCTGCCATAACCATCACTGGCTGAGAGTGTCAAGACCTGAGAGGCAGAACTATATCAAAAGAGGGGCCTTGGACACCAGTAAGACCTCAGCACTTACTGTCCTACACTGCCTCAACTCTCTGCTCTCTGAATTCTAGCACAGACTCCTCAGCTGTCCTACGTGTGGCTCCAGCAGGCCCAGGTGCAGCTCCAGCGACTCTTCCAGAGGTCACAAGCAGTAAACCTTGGCAATGTCCATGTGATGCTAACTCTGCAGGCACACAATGTGCATAAGCTGTGAAGGCATGGCTACTTGCACCTAAATTTCTAAGGATGCACCAGAAAGCCTCAAGATCCACAGAGAGAACTGCCACAAGGGTGAAGCCACCACAGAGAGCCCTCACTAGAGCAATATCTAGTATAGCCATGGAGCAGGACGACCCCTGCAACCTCAGAACTATGCAGCTACCAGCATGCCACCCTTGGAGAGCTGCAGGCACAAGACTCCAATCCCTCAGAACTGCCATATGGGCTGCACCCAGCAAAGCCAAGGAAGTGGGGCTGCCTGAAGCCTTGGTGGCCCAACCCCCACTACAGTGTGTCTGGAAAGCAGGACATGGACTTAAAAATTATTTCTCAAGCCTCAAGATTAATATTGTTTGCCCTGTTTGGTTTTAGACTTACTTAGGACCTTTTACCTCTTTTTCCTTTTGTACTGTTCTCTTTTGAAATAGAAATGTCTGTCCTGTGCCTGTCCAACCATTGGATTTTGGATGTACATAATATATTTGGTTTCACAGATTTACAGTAGAAGAGCAATTTCCTCAAGATGAAAGACATCTTTGGGACTTACGTATATCTGATTTAGATGATGTTTAGAAGAGACTCTGGATTCTAGACTTTTGAATTGGTGCTAAAAAAAAGTTAAAACTGTTGGAGCTATGGGGATAGAATGAATGTATTTTGTGTGTAAGAAGGACATAACTTTTGGGAGACCAAGGGTGGAAAGCTATGGTTTGAATCTATGTGTCCTTCCAAAACTAATATGTTGGAACTTAGACCCAAGGGGGTGATGTTGTTAAGAGGGAGGGCCTTTAGCAGGTGATTAGGGCATCAGTACTCCTTCAGGAATGAGATTAGTGCATTTACATAAGAGGTTTCAGAAATCTACCAGGTCTTTCCATTTCCTCCACCATGTGAGGACACAGTATTCATCGCCTTTTGCCCTTCGCCCTTTTCCACCATGCAAGGATTCCCCAAGTAGATTACATCAATGGGACAGGCCCTCAGTAGACACCAAATCAGCTGGCACATCATCCTGGACTTCCAGCCTCCAGAGCTTTGAGAAATCTAGATATTTTGTTATGGCAGTCCAAACTGACAAAGACATTGAGACTGATATCAAGGAGTTTTTCTCCTATGTTTTCTTCTAGAAGTTTTACAGTTTCAGGTCTTATTTTTAGGTATTTAATCCATTTTTCAGTTAATTTTTGTGTATAGTGTAAGATAAGGGCCCCATTGTATTCTTTTGCATGTGGATATCCAGTTTTCCCAACACCATTTAGTGAGGAAACTATTCTTTTTCCCATGCGTCTTCTTGGTGGCCTTGTTGCAAATTAGTTACCCTTGCTTAGGTTTATTTATTTCTTGGCTCTTTATTCTGTTCTATTGGTCTGTGTGTTTTCATGTCAGTACTGTATTCTGATTACTATAGCTTTGCAATATTGAAACCAACCCAATAGTCTCGTAGATAATTTTTTTTTTTTTTATTTTTTTTTTTTTTTTTTTTGAGATGGAGTCTCGCTCTATCGCCGGCATGGAGTGGCAGTGGCCGGATCTCCAGCTCACTGCAAGCTCGCCTCCCGGGTTTACGCCATTCTCCTGCCTCCAGCTCCCCGAGTACTGGGACTACAGGCGCCCGCCACCTCGCCCGGCCTAGTTTTTCTCTGTATTGTTTTAGAGAGACAGGGCTTTACACGGTGGTTAGGGCCCAGGATGGTCTCGACTCTCCTGACCTCGTGATCCACCCGTGTCGGTCCTCCCAAAGTGCTGGGATTACAGCTTGAGCCCCGCGCCCAGCCTTTTTTTTTTTTTTTTTTGTATGAAACATAGAAATTGACTCTTCTGGTCTTAAAGCTTGAAACTTACATTCATTTTATCTGACTTCCTTTCTCAGTAAAGGACCCCCAGGCCTCTCAAAATACCAAATAACTGAAACTCACAGATCATCACATCCAGACAATGAGAAGCCCCGCCCCTCATTCATCATGATTGATTCCTTGCCCTTCCCCAATTCCTATTTCCCTATACATAGTTACATTTCTTCCCTGCTATAGAAACCCCATTTCCACTAAGAATACAAAAATTAGGCAGGCATGGTGGTGCTTGCCTGTAATCCCAGCTGCTTGGGAGGCTGAGGAAGGAGAATTGCTTGAACTCGGGAGGGGGAGGTTGCAGTGAGCCAAGATCACACCACTGCACTCCAACCTGGGCAACAGAGCAAGACTCCATCTCAGAAAAAAAAAGAAAAGAAAGAAACCCCTAATTTTAGCCAGTCAGGGAGATGGATTTGAGGCTGATCTCCCATCTCCTTAGCTGCAGCACCCAATTACAGTCTTCTTCCTTGGCAATAATAATTGTCTCAGTGATTGGCTTTTTGTGGGGTAAGCAGCCCAAACTAGGCCAAACCCCTGGTGTTTCAGTAACAATATAATTTGAAATCAAGACATATGATGCCTCCAACTTCATTTTTCTCTCTCAAGATTGTTTTGGCTATTCAAGGGCTTTTTTTTGGTTTCGTGCGAATTTTAGGATTTTTTTTCTATTTCTGTGAAAAATATGATTGGAATTTTGATAGGAATTATGTTGAATGTGTGTGTTGCTTTGGTAGTATGGATATTTTAACAACATTCATTCTATCAATCTATAAATATAAGATATCTTTTTATTTATTTGTGCCCACCAATCTCACTGCTGGGTATATTCCCAAAAGCAATTAAATCAGCACCTTCTAGAAATATCTGCATTTCCATGTTTATCACAGCAGTATTCACAATAGCCAAGGTATGGAATCAAACTAAGAATTCCTCAGTGGATGAATAGACAAATAGATGGGTATAATGGAATATTGTTCAGTCTTATAAAAGTAAAGCCTGCCCTTTAAGACAACATATGTAAATCTGGAGGACATTATGTTAAGTGAAATAAGACAGACATAGAAAAATACTACATGATCTCACTTATATGTAGAATCTTTCAAATAGTTGAATACCTAGAAACAGAAAGTAGAATGGTGTTTACTAGGGACAGGTAGAGAAGGAGGTCAAAGAGTATACATTTGCAGCTATGTAGGATACATAAATCTAAAGAGCTAATGTACAGCATGAGGACAATAGTTGATAACAATTTATTGTATACAGAAAAATTGCTAAGAGAATTTATTTTAGGAGTTGTTACCACACATGTATACACAAAGGTAACTATGGAAGGTGATAAGTAGGATAATTTGCTTGACTACAGTGTTCATTTCACTATGTATATGTATAGCAAAATTTCATGTTGTACACCTTAATGTATACAACTTAAAAAGAGAGAAGACAAAAAAAAAGAGTTCAAAGCAAAAGGGGTTCAGCAAAAAATGGTAAGATAACAACAATGACAAAAAAGAATAAAAGATGGCAGGAACTAAGAGTTAGCCTTGACACTAAAATTAAAATTGAGCATGTGTAGGGTTATTTTTTTCCTATTCTTATCCTAGAAATAGAGAACTCAGGGCAAGGCTCCTGATCCCTGAGACAGATTCTGTAAGGTGTTTTTCACTCCCTCATTCACTTGGTATAAAAGACATAAGAAATAAAATCAGAGTCCTCATTTTGTAATCATGTCACAAAAGGGCTGAGCCAGCAATTTACACAAGCCGGTATTTTCCTTGTCTGCAAAACTGCTTATGAGAACATTTCCACCTTGTACAGACAGCTTTGGATGATATGATGTTCACCACTGGGTTATTTTAACCTTGACTCCAATTTGGGAGACAGGAATCATGAGGGGTGAGCTAAGCTTCCAACGCCCTTTCCAGTCAATTTCGTTGGTTCTGAGTTTTGTAAAAATAGTACTGTGTGTACTAGAGCAAGTGAGACAATAAGCAGAAGCTAAAGAGACACAGCTCACTGTATGACATTCCTCTCACTGGTTTTCTCTTACTTGTCTGCTGGAGTGCTCACTTTGAGAGGCCTGGGTCCCCAAGTTGTTCCAGACAACAAGAGAAAAAGCAGAATGTCCTGCCTCTACACCTTGTGGTCTAGGCGGAAAAAAAGGAAGTAATCATTACTTCACCCAGCTGCTTCACAGCCTTCCTTACTCAGACAGTGCTGAACTTGATCAATAACATTTGGGGATTTCAGTTTGTGCTGTAGAGTATTTCTAAATCCCAAAGGAAACTAAACATAAAATGCAGCAGTTCTTTTCTATTTTTTTCTAGGGAAAAGGTATTAAAACTGAAACATTAATATCAAAAGCAAAGAACTTCCGAATGTAAACACATTATCCTAAATATGTAAAGATTCCTATTTAAATAAAAGACCAGTTTTAAGGATCTTTGTGGAAATTACCTTCTCTTCATAGCAGTACGTCTGTATCTCCCTCAAATCCTTGAAAACATTCACATGGAAGTGTAATTTCTCAAATATTTTTGATATAATACTGATGGTCTTAATCCAGAATTTTAGTACTCCCAGAATGCCCCCATTCTTATCTGCCCCTATACTGCTATGGTCAACAAAAATGGGAAAAAGAATTATAAAATTAAGTGCAAAGTATATAAATTTGTTTGGATCATCTAATAATAGTAAAAAAAAAAAAAGGCAGGTAGAATAAGATATAAAAAAGATATGAATCAATGAAATGAATTCCACTAGACATAGTGTGAACCCTACAGATATCAATAAGAACACTGGGCTTTTCTTCAGTTACATTCTTTTTTGGTTGATACCAAGCAATAAAATAATAATCAGAGCAAATTTTAACAAAAAATGAGAAATAAAAATTATTTTCAAGATTCCAAAAGCAATATATCAATGAAGTTTAAAATTTAAAGGTTAAGAATGGATATCATAGATATTAGTCTAACACAATATATTGGAATATGCACATCAGGGATGCATATTCTAGATCTTACTCTGAATTTATTCCATAAACATTCTCTACAGACTAGTTTTGAATGCATGTGTAATTTAGGTAACAGAAAAATAAGAATTAGAAATAGTATTTGATGGTATAATTTATCTATTTGGGTTTCATTATATTTTTATAAGGTATATTTCTGATATTTATATAAACTAAGAAAATAACCTTATTCTATCTACACAAGAATAGGCAACTGATAGCTTCCTGAGGGACAGAAGAGTATTACACAGATTAGCCAATCCTCAAGCCCAACAACTGCTTATTTAGTTGCAGTTTTGAAAAGTGGGATAAGAATTTATTAAAATTCATGTACCTTCTAGGGAAAAAAATATCCAATAACCACAGACAAGAAATGTTCATTTTTCTGCCCTGAGCATATAACCAGTACAAAAATATGTGGCCTGTTAGATATTTAAATACCATTTTAAATGTTTCTTTGCATCTGAAATTTATGCTCAAAACTAATACAATAATGTTAAATGATGAAGTAGTAAGATATAACTTATATTTTATGATTCAAAAAATAGCATCCCCAGTATAAAATTTTGACATATTTTAGTACATGGAAACTTTGGGCATAGGATTATCTCAAGGGAAAAAATAAAACAAAACTGATCGGGAGTTAAAATTTAAAAGGCTCTTCATTGGGTCAACTATTTATTTGATATTAGATAAATGGCCTAATACAATATAACATAGCACATCAATAATAGGATAGAAGTTAGGTAAATTATTTTTTTCTTTCCCTAAAAAGAAGTATTAAGGTTTCTGTACATCTGGCAGATAGATCTGTGTTCCATATGTTTAAATATTAAGCACATACACCAATGTAATTTCTAGGGCATAATATGAAGTGGACCTAATTTGCATTTATTTCTAGGTTTTGTATATACCCTTCCTTTTCCTTTGGAAAATTCATTCCAGGAATACTTTAAGTATCAGTATGAAATCAATATGTTAATTCTTTAAAAGAAATGCCCATGTTTTGTTATCTCTATTCAGGGAATAAAAATATACTGAACTGAGCAATCATGGTAGAATGCAAAGAGCACGGGCTTCAAGTTCGATGTTTTTTTAAGTCTTACTAGCTCTGCAGACTTAAGCAAGGTACGTGAATCCTCTGAACCATAATTTCCTAGTATGTTCCAGGGATCATAACACCATGCTTTCAGAATTACAGGAAAGATGAGGTACAAAAGTACTTAACACAGAGGCCAGCACATAGTAGGTGACAGCTGACAATGAAATGTAGTGACAGAGCCTTTTGAGATTAATGGTTGTGATGGTTAATTTTAATCATCTGTTCATTTGACTGGGCCATGTAATACCCAGATAAACATTATTTCAGGGTGTGTCCATGAGGGTGTCTCTAGAAGGTATTTGTTGAATTGGTGACCTGAGTAAAACCAGTAGCCCTCCCCATTGTTGGCAGGTATCATCTATTAAGGACCTGAATAAAACAAAGGACAGCTGAAGGAGATATTTGCTCCTTATTTTCTGCTTTATTGCATGAGCTGAACATCTCATCCCATTCTCCTCTGCCCTCAGACTGTCCTATTTTTACCATGGGCTCCCTGTTTCTCAGGCCTCCAGACTGAAGCTGAATTATTCTACCAGCTCTCCTGGGTCTCCAGTTTGCAGACAACAGATCATGGGACTTCTCAGCCTCCATAATCACAAGAGTCAATTCCTCATAATAAATCTGTTTGCCACCCCGCCATGTGTGTGTGTGTGTGTGTGCAGTGTGGTGTGTGGGTGTGTGTGCTGTGTGTGGTGATGTGTGGTGGCATGTGTGGCGTACGGTGTTGGGTGTGTGTGTGTTGTGCATGTGTGTGTGGTGTGTGTGTGGCTGTGTGTGTGATGTGTGTGTGGTGTCATGTGTGGGTATGTGGGTCGTGTGTGTGTGTGGCAGTGTGTGTGTAGTGTGTGTGTGCTGTGTGTGTGATGTGTGTGTGGGTGCATGTGTGGTGTATGTGTGGTGTGTGTGTGGCAGTGCATGTGGTGTGTTGTGTGCTTAATGTGTGTTGTGATGTGTGTTTCAGGTGTGTCTGATCCCAATGGGCCTATTGCTTTAACCCTATAAATGGATTAAAAGGAAACATTACAACAGGAAACCAAGAGTGAGAAGATTGTAGTGAGGAGGTACGATAAAATGGTGAATGTTACCGCTAGCCTTGAAGCTCCCAAAACCCAGTTAGATAGTTGGCTAATTGGGAAGGGCTAATCCGCTTATATTAAATGTATAGTAATATAGATGAATATAACAGTATTGTTCAAAAGAGCAAAAAACTGGGTTATATATCACCTTTGACAAAAATTAGTAATGAGTGTAGTTACTTCCCAAATACATCTTTTCCTTTTCATTTAGTTTTCTGGTAAAGCAGATACTGCCCCAGCTTTCTGTGTTTCTCCAACCCACCAGATACACATATCTGGATTTTCAGGAAGTTCAATGAAGATGCCTCTTAGTAGATATGAGATGGGAAAACACCGCACGCCCAGCACACACATACACACACACACCGACAGCACAGCCTAACCTAGCAGGCCTTGGGGAAGAGGAAGAACCATAAAGGCCACCATGTAGAAGAAATCTATTCTCCTAACTTGCCTAGCCTCTCCAATTTTAATCCCTTTATTGCTTTTGGGAATGGGTGAGGATGTGGTGAGGAAAAATAAGTAGATCCAACATAGTTTGAGACCTATTTCCTTTGTAGTCATGTCTCAGTATTCATGCTCACTTTCTCATGCATAGGAGTAAACAGATCTGTCTTCCTTGGGAATTGGCTAAACTCAAAGATCAGCGGGAAGTTCCTGTTAACAGTTCTTGAACCCAAATGTGGCACCATATATACCAGTGGAATACTATGCAGCGCATAAAAAAACGATGAGTTCCTGTCCTTTGCAAGGACCCTGGATGAAGCCTGGAAATCATCCATTCTCAGCCAAACTAACACAGGAAGCAGAAACCCAAACATCACATATTCTCACTCATAAGTGGGAGGCAGAAACAAAGAAATACATGGACGAGCAGGGAGGGGAATATCAAGCACACCAGGGCCTGTCAGGGAGTTGAGGGGAAATAGGGGAGGGATAGGCAATTAGGAGAAATACCTAATATAGATGATGGGTTGATAGGTGGGCAGCAAGAACCCCACCTATGGCATGTTATACCTATGTAACAAAAACGCTTGTGTGTTCGTACACCCATGTATCCCAGACTTAAAGTTATAGAAAAAAATATATATATATGTACTGAAATTGAAGCTCACACACAAAAGAAAAAGAAATGGGCAAAGTCAGAAGTCAAGGGCGCGCCATTCAAGACACTACTGAATCAAAAATTAAGAGTGGAGCGCCATTATCTCCCTGTTTTTTAAGAAGGCGCCCTCCAGGAGATTCTGATAGCAAGCTAAAGATAAGTCCACTATTATTAGAGCAGATAGATTTTTAATTGCATTATTACAAAATCCTTTACTCTTTCCCTATCATATAAAATGAAATTAATATTCTGTAAAAAAAAAAAAAAAACCCGTTTCTTGATGCCCTCCAAAAAACTAGAAACTTTGAACTCTTTCATTCAACAATAAATCTATCTTTTGTCTCTTACCTTCTTCATAAACTTCACTTTTTCATTGCTGACTACACAACAGTGGATCTGTGATGAAGGAAATGACTTCCATTGTAAAGCTATGCAAATGAATTCTAAGCATGTTGTCAGATGATGAAAGGAAAAATGATGACAATTTTATTCTACTTGTTCTAGAGTAAACACTGGTAAACTAATTTCATGATACACCTTCAATGAATATCTGTGAATGGAGGAAGAGTCTCTGATTACTGGTTTTGTCTTTATTTCTATTTGATAAATCACATTTAATTATACTGTAATTAGGAAACACCTTTAGCATTATAGAAAAATAAGCCATGTAATAAGGTATAATTTCTGAGAATAGCATAAGTTCTAATGACTGTAAAGAGACGCCCACCACAGGATAACTTTGAATTAATCGTAACAGTTTGGTTTATATATTTTTTAAAGGATTGCTTTGCATAATATAAAACTTTATTCATAGCATTGTCTGGAATTATTTCTGAAAAAGAAATTAATCAATCTTACGTGTAAATGCATTTTATAATAGATTAAATCTACCACTCAAGGAAACCTTGGAAATTTCAAAAATTATCCACCTGATTCTGTTCCGTAATTGAAGGGACGACAAACTAAATCAAGTGTTTAGTTAATTACAATAAAACAGTAAATTCCAAAGTATCTCTCAGTTGACATATAGCCAGGAATTGCTTATGTCTCAATGTTCAACTCCCACACAATGCCCCACTGCCTTCCTGCATTTTATACCCAAGACAGCAGGGTGAGATACTTGAAAACCACCTTCAGCAAGGTCCATTTGCCCAAGGATATTTCAATATCTCTTTTTGGTCAAAATGAAAAAAAAAAAAAAACATAGTGATTGCTATTCATAGCTTGTTTCCATATCCTGTTGTTTAAAATGCCAATAAAGAGCACACATGGCTTTTGGCAGTAACTTTGGTAACTCCAGATCTTGCAAAGCTATTAGATTAGGAGCAAAGAAACAGAAGAGGGAAGGGCATCTTGATGCCTTCCTCCAAACTACTCATCATATACTTTTTCCACCCTTTATCTATTGAAATGTGAAGAAAATTTTTCTCTGTGCCACTGTAACATTTGGAGACCAATGACAAAACTTCCAGAGTATGTCAGACATCATATCTTCTTCAGCAAATCTTAGCATAAAAATTCCAAGATTATTATCTTTTATCAACTTCTAGCTATAAATTTCCCTTGCATCCTACCTCTAAAAAGCATCTATCCTATATTCATTCCCTTCAGTTTTATTACTTTATTATTAAAGTGTCTCTACTGAAATGGTATTTAAAATCTCTTTGTCACCGCTCTGGAACACTTGCCTCATTCACTGAAGGCTTTTTGCATCATGGTCTCAATCCCCACTTCAATTTATGCCTATTTTAGATGATTTCAAGTTGGTGTTGACAACTCAAGCCCGAGACCAGTCTTGTTATTGCCAAGATTTCCATTTTACCTCATTATTCCTGGAGAAAGAAGATGATCTGATATGGTAGGCATTCCTATTCAGACAAGACACTGACATAAACATTTCCAACTACTGAAAAAAGCCAAAGAGGAGGATGAGAAGAATAAAGACAAAAGGCAGATTTAAGTGTCCTTGTCTCCCACTTATTTGGTTTTGAGCTCCTCTACCAAGAGGTCTTCCGGAAAAAAAAAACAAAGAAATAGAAATGAGATCCCTTGAATTGAGGAGAAACACTTACAAAAGGAATTTTTTAACTAATTAATGGAACATTTGCTCCAAATGAGACGGTGTTCAAAGAGAAAACTGAGTTAGGCTCTATTGGTAAATTTGTTTCTCCACCCTGAAGAAATGAGAAGTCTAGCTCAAAATGAATTCAGAAATTAAAAAATTCAGAAATACTTTTGCATTTGAATTCATTGTAATTCCAGTCTACCACTTAGAGTTAATGGTTCATTAGTTTAGTCGTTCTTTTGCTAATATGCTGAACCAAATTTCCCCTATTGTCCTTTAGTTACGCCTCTGGCAACACCCTAAGCCAGGATGCATCCAACCTTCTGCCTCCCCTGTGCAAGCTGTGGAGCTGATGGGAAATTTTACACAACTGAGAAGATTAAAACCATTATAAGCTAAACTGGGTCCTCAACCCTGCCCTGGGATTCTGTTAGGTTTCTCTTGTTCACTCATCTTCTGCCATTTCCCTCTCCCAAGAAATTATCTCACTACCTATTTTCTCTATATATTTCACAGAGAATATAAAATTCTTCAGAAGACAACCCTCTCAACTTTGCACCACCACAGCTATGGGCCTACCTGAAATAGCTCCCTATTTTCCACTTTTCTTTCCATAACAATGAATGAGGCAGTCCTATTCCTTAAGCAAAAAATACTTCTTCAACTTTAAAGAAACCCCCCCAAATACTGATCTAGCTTCTCCTTCTCCTCACAGGCAAACCTCTATAAGGAGTTTTCTGTACACAATAGTCCTCATATCTTTATTTACATTTCTCTCTTAAATTTGCTCTAACCTGAAAATCTGTCCCATAGCACAATTGACAACGTCCCTGCGTTCCTGAACATTAGGGGCCAGGTCTAAGGCAACTCAGAAAAGTATCAACTTCTATTTTATTCTAATGTAGCTGCCACAACATCCAAGAGAAACCCTACAGTCTCAAGAGCATAGCAAGGAGGCCAAATGTACGTCCATGCCTTACAAGGAGAGCTTCTCCTCCCGACACTGCTCCACTCCTTATGCCTCCAACTCTTTCTCTTCTCCCAACTCCTGAAACACTTGGATCATGCTGTCAGAAGACTCTCCTTACTTCACTGCTATCTTCAGTGTGCTGTGGCTTCTCTTACATGCATTCCCTTACTAGGATGACAGGGTGGGTCTTCACAGTTTGACAGACTTCCACCCTTAGACTTAGTGGGCCTTGCTTTAATTGTAGTTAGGCTTTTAACTATCTGAAAATGGAAATGTTTCCATAAAAAATATTAGCTTGTGAATTTCACCTAACAACAGAATACTGTTTGTTTACACCACATATTTACCACCCATACATATTCCACCACAGTTCTCAACTCTCATGACAAGTGCACTGACACACATATGTCTAAGTTCAGAAGAAATTTTTATTATTATTACTTTAACTTTACAGTGATATTTGAAATGCTTTATTACCAAACCTGATATACTCATCTTTTGTCTCAGGCTATTCCTTTCAGACTCCTTTTCCAGCTCTTCCTCTTCAATTTGACTATTAAGTATTGGAATTGTCCAAGGCTCCAAACTAAGCCTCTGCATTAGTCATGGTTCTCTAAAGGGACATAACTAATAGGATAGATGTATATATGAAGGGGAGTTTATTAAGGAGAATTAACTCACATGATCACAAGTCCCATGATAGGCCATCTGCAAGCTGAGGAGCAAGGAAGCCAATCCTAGTCTCAAAACCTCAAAAGTAGGGAAGCCAACAGTGCAGCCTTCAGTCTGTGGCCGAAGGCCTGAGAGCCCCTGACAAAGCACTCGTAAAAGTCCAAGAGTTCAAAAGCTGAAGAACTTGGAGTCTGATACTCCAGGGCAGGAAGCATCCAGTACAGGAGGAAGATGAAGGCCGGATAACTCAGCAAGTCAGCTCCTTCCACTTTCTTCTGCCTACTTTATTCTAGCCATACTGGCAGCTGATTAGATGGTGCCCACCCAGATTGCGGTGGGTCTGCCTCTCCCAGTCCACTGACTCAAATGTTAATCTCCTTTGGCAACACCCTCAGAGACACACCCAGGAACAGTACTTTGCCTCCTTCTACCCAATCAAGTTGACACTCAATACTAACTATCACAGCCTCATTTCCTTTTCATTCTGTTTTCTCTGTCCAGGTGATATCATTCAGTCCATAAGCTTTCATTTTTATCTGTGCAATGAACACCCCCAAATATTTTATCTATAACCTAGATAATTCTTCTGAGCTCATACCCACACTGAAACATCTAAAGTTTATTATATTCATAAACAAACTCATCATCCCCATTTTCCTTCCAAAACAGAATTTTCCATTATATTTTATTTCAGTTTCTAGCACTACACTTTACTCAATTGTTAAATCAGAAATCTGAGAGATGCTGTTTTATAAAGGGATGCATGTATAAGTTTGTATAAAATATGTTTCTTAATGTGAGTTACATTCAGAAAAATAAAATATTTGAAAGCCCAATTTAACACACAGTTTGCATTGGAGAGTCTGACAAACAGTAACTATTCTTAGCAATTATTATAACTTTTGTCCTTAACCAATCATTCTCTTTCACTGTGTCTCCTCAACCAACTAACTCCTTTTGTTCTTATTTCCTAAATATATTTTAATCCATTTACTTTCCTCCAACCCTCCTGTACCAGTCTATTCTAAATGACCATATCTCTCTCCAAGCTGAATGTAACAGTCTCGTAACTGTTCTTACGATATCCACTCTTGACCCTTCTAAGATCTTTCTCCACTTTGTCTTCAGGATCTCTTCATAAAGCTGATCTTATCATGTTACTACTCTTTCCTCCAATATAACCCTTGAAAAAAAGTTATTATTAATATAGTATACATGGCTTTGAGCCATATGCATATAGATTCACTCATATACCTCTCCAACTCTGTCAGTATACTCTAGTTGCACTGACCCTTCTCTTAATTTTCTGAACTCAGCCAACTCCTTTCCAGTTTTGGAGCTCCACTCCTTTTGTCTTCTCTGCCTGGAGAACAATTGCACACCACCACCCATCCCCTACTTTTTGCCTAGCTACCTTCCACTTATTTTCTTATTCTAGGTTTATGGATTTTATATTCTCTGGAAAGCTTTACATGATAGCTTTTAATAAGTAAGTTTCAAACTGGAAGTCATGATCCCTCATGCATTATGAAACTAATTGAGTGTCTATAACAGTACTTTAAAAGAATGTGGGAGAATGTTATGGCATGGCATGAACTGGAATGGAATGGAATGGAATGGAATGGAATGGAATGGAATGGGATATGCAATACATGTAGTTAATGTTTAGTACTTTTTTATTTGTACGTGTGTGTGTTTGTGTGTTGGTAATGAAAGAAAGTGAATTTTTCTTACCATGAGTAACATTTTAAAATAAGTTTAAAACACAAGTTTGAAAACACTCTTAAAGTGATGTTCACCATTTATGTGCTTTCAAAACACCAGCATGTGTCTCTCAGTAAAATTAACACCCTCAGACGGTTTCTGAATAACTGTTTCAGAAGTACTTGTGTTACACAAGGTTTAGGAAATAAAGTCAGCTGAGGCTTAACTTTCATTAAATAATATGTCAAAACATAATCTTCATTAAATAATATTTTCTAAATTTGGGCCTGCATTCCTAAGGGTTCCTTTCTCTAGCACTTACCATGAAGCCATAAAGTGACAAACATAATAACGGGTCTTCCGCTACATGTGCTGCTTTCTTTGCCAATATCAGGTTCAGCAACCACTACAAACTCAAGCCTGGCAGACAGACATGGCCGAGTTCCAATCCTTTCTCTGTTGGCTACAAGCTTAAAACTTTTTGCAACTTGTATTACTTTTCAATGTTGTCTTTTTTCCTTTCCTCATATATCTGTTAGAGATGACACTCCCTACTTTAGTGGGTTAGACATATCAAATGGGAGAACATATGTTCCGTATAGAATCTATCGAGTGACAGGAACTTAGTAAACGTTGGTTCCTTCTTCTTCTCTATTCTATTTCCTTCTCCAATCGTTCGATGGAGATGCTTCTCCAAGTATAGTAAGGCTCCTGAGTCTCCTGGCTCAGCCTCCTGAAAAAGGTTTTTCTAACATACAGCACATAATCATACTTCATACTAACCTCTCATAATTATGCAATCAAACCAACCTCAACTATAATATAAGCCAAATAAGTGACATGATGTTTTCCTAATTTTTTTTCTTCTCATTTTTTTCTGTTCTTCTATTTATAGTTGGGCAGCCACCTGTTTAAATCAATCTTTCTTTATAATGCCAGGATTCACACACACGAATTTGGAAATCTGGGATCTCTTTGGTATAAGTTGAATTGTTTGCTCTCCAATATAGATATGCTGTCAGCTTCCACCAGATTGTGTCCACAGTAGATTGAAAGTAAAGTATGGCTTAAAAGAAAGATCCTATTATGGTTCCATCAAAATATGTTTTATGAAACAGTTGAAATGAATATCATGATTTGATTGACTTAACAAAATCTACTATTTTACTCTACCTCAGTTCAGGACTAAAGAGTCTATCATTATTTCCTAGATTATCTGTACAAAATTTCATGGATGTTCTATTAAAGAAATGAGATGGGAAGAAGAAAGCAATTAGAGATTTAACAACACAATGGACACTGTAAGACAAAAAACATTTCTAATACTAGTAAAAGTCCCATTATTAAAATACAGGTAACTATAGTTAGCACTAAATTAATGGGGAAGGGGTGGTGTTTATACAATTTGATTCTCTTCTGTGTATCTAGTTCCATTGATTTCATATGGCCCTAAATATGGAAGACCACAAGAAGAAATGAACAAAGGTATATTAACCACAGTTAATTCCAAAACAGCCTCAGATACTTATATTACAGCATCAAGCATCTATATTCATTCTTTAAAGTTTATTTTCTCGTGTTCTAAATAAAACTGTTTTCATCCAAACATACCTCTTCCCTGCATGTCAAAGAGAAAAGAAAATTGAGCATAATAGTTTTAAAAGATATAATTTTGAAAGCAACATTACCTTTTCAGCAATCTAGTCCTCAATTTGTAATAACCCTGATTTTCTAAATGTGCTTATTTTATAACATGTTGAAACATTTCTAGGTTTGGTAACAATATGTATTTGAGTATTTCTTTTTTTATTTTAGAAAGTGTTAGAAAGTTTGCTCTAAAGAATGTCACATATTTCAAAATCTGCTGTATTTGTATAGAGGACACATAATAAGCATAAGTGCAATCGCTCTTCATATTAGATATAACCAATTATATTAGTAATATGTTATCACCAACAAATTCATGTGGGATCTGGCATGCTTACCGAATACATGAAGAGTATAAGTAACACTGCTTGGATGATTTTCCAAAAGATAAAATAAATCCTAGTGTCAATATTTTAAGTCTATACTAACAGCAAATATCTGCTCTGTGAAGTGAATCAGGAATTCAGGCTGTGTGACAGAAAGTTTGGTTTGAATTAGAAAAAAGAAAACGTGGTATTATTTTTTGGTTGCCTTGATAAATCATTGTCACTCAACACACCCATCTAACCCATCTTCCTTGCATATTTTATTTCAGTTGAGTTCTCTTAGATTTGCTAAATAAAATTGCAGGTGCCATTGTTTTGGACTAAGCTCCTGCACTAGGCCCCAACAGACCAGACTAAAACCAAAATGGAGTCACTCATACTGAAGTTACAAGTCACCAAAAGAAATGAAGTGATCTGACCCAAGAAATCAAGTGAGAGAGATGACATCTAATTTGCCAAGCAGGTCAATTTCAGTTAGCATGATAATAAACTTTCCTTTGCTTTAATCTTTACCAAAAAAGGTAACCTGATATTAATCAGTTATTTCCCTATTTTCTTGATTTCCTGTTCCCACCTAAAAAAGGAACTTTGAAACAATCAATGTCTTTTTTGCTTTTGTTTTTGCTTTCTTCAGTCCTTCTCTTTACAAAACAAGCTCCTCTGCATGGCTCATTGGAACACTTGTTCTATTTTTGGAATGAAACGCTGCCCAGTTTTAGAATCGCAAATAAAGCCAATTAGATCTTTAAAATAAATTGTTGTAATTTTGTCTTTTGACAGGTCATATTGTGTCTGGAATTGGTGCATTCTTGGTCTCGCTGACTTCAAGAGTGAAGCTGTGGGCCCTCGTGGTGAGTGTTACAGTTCTTAAAGATAGTGTGTCTGGAGTTTGTTCCTTCTGATGTTCTGATGTGTGTGGAGTTTCTTCTTACTGGTGGGTTCGTGGTCTCACTGACTTCAGGAGTGAAGCTGCAGACCTTCGCAGTAAGTGTTACAGCTCATAAAGGTGAGGCAGACCCAGAGTGAGCAGCAGCAAGATCTATTGCAAAGAGTGAAAGAACAAAGTTTCCACAGCATGAAAGAGGACCCCTGAGGGTTGCCACTGTGGCTGGGGCAGCCTGCTTTTATTCCCTTATCTGACTCCACCCACATCCTGCTGATTGATCCATTTTACAGAAAGCTGATTGGTCCATTTTACAGAGAGCTGATTGGTCCATTTTGACAGGGTTATGATTGGTGTGTTTACAATCCTTTAGCTAGACACAGAGTACTTAACAGAAAAGTTCTCCAAGTCCCCACTAGATTAGCTAGACACAGAGTGCTGATTGGTGCATTTACAAACCTTTAGCTAGACACAAGTGCTGATTGGTGCATTTACAAACCTTAAACTAGACAGAGTGCTGATTGGTGCGCTTACAATCCTTTAGCTACAGAGTGCTAGACAGAAACGTTCTCCAAGTATCCGCTAGATTAGCTAGATACAGAGCACCCACTGGTGCTTTCACAAACCCCAAGCTAGACACAGAGTGCTGGTTGGTTCATTTGTAATTCTCCAGCTAGACATAAAAGACCTCCAAGTCCCCACCCTACTCAGGAGCCCAGCTGGCTTCCCCTACTAGATCCCTCCCCAGGGCCATGGGCGGAACTGTCCTCCAGTCCCACACTGTGCCCTCCTCAGCCCTTGGGTGGTTGATGGGACCAGGCTCAGCTGAGCAGGGGGGAGCAGGGAGGCTCAGGCAGCGCTGAAGCCCACGCCCCGTGGGTGGGAGGGGGTTGGGAGGGGAGGGGCTCAGGCATGGCAGGCTGCGGGCCCAGAGCCCTGCCCATGGGGAGGCAGTTGAGGCCCAGGGAGAATTTGAGCCTGGCACCAGCTGGCTGGAACTGCTGGGGGACCCGGTGCACCCTCCACAGCTGCTGGCCCAGGTGCTAAGCTCCTCACTGCCCCGGGCAGCAGAGCGCACCTGCCACTCCAAGTGCCGGTTCCCGAGCCTGTGCCCATCTGGAACTCGTGCTGGTCCATGAGCACCGGGGCACAGCCCCGGTTCCAGCCCGTGCCTCTCCCTCCACACTTCCCGGCAAGCAGAGGGAGCCAGTTTCAGCCTCAGGCAGCCCAGAGAGGGGCTCCCACAGTGCAGCAGTGGGCTGAAGGGCTCCTCAAGCAGGGCCAGAGTGGATGCTAAGGCCGAGGAGGCACCGAGAGCTAGTCAGGGCTACTAGCACATTGTCACCTCTAAATATCAGAAATCAGAGAGAAATACCAGAATCATAATTACAGAGAGAAGTTTGACCAAATCCCTTTGGTAAAAATGTTAAATATAAACATACATCTTCTATGTTTTTGTCCTAACCCTAAATACTGAATATTTACTAGGAAGTCTCTTAATCTGTGAAAGACTGCATTCAATTACACTAAAATAAAATATGGGAATTGCTAAATTTTAAATTCAGTATTCCCTATGAAAAACTAACCTTACAATAAGTAAATTTTTTATGAATTTTGCCACAACTGCTTATTTGGGGCATAAAAATCAGAACTCTGAAATTTTAGCTTTAAAAACCAATAATGTCNAAGTATAGTAAGGCTCCTGAGTCTCCTGGCTCAGCCTCCTGAAAAAGGTTTTTCTAACATACAGCACATAATCATACTTCATACTAACCTCTCATAATTATGCAATCAAACCAACCTCAACTATAATATAAGCCAAATAAGTGACATGATGTTTTCCTAATTTTTTTTCTTCTCATTTTTTTCTGTTCTTCTATTTATAGTTGGGCAGCCACCTGTTTAAATCAATCTTTCTTTATAATGCCAGGATTCACACACACGAATTTGGAAATCTGGGATCTCTTTGGTATAAGTTGAATTGTTTGCTCTCCAATATAGATATGCTGTCAGCTTCCACCAGATTGTGTCCACAGTAGATTGAAAGTAAAGTATGGCTTAAAAGAAAGATCCTATTATGGTTCCATCAAAATATGTTTTATGAAACAGTTGAAATGAATATCATGATTTGATTGACTTAACAAAAATCTACTATTTTACTCTACCTCAGTTCAGGACTAAAGAGTCTATCATTATTTCCTAGATTATCTGTACAAAATGTCATGGATGTTCTATTAAAGAAATGAGATGGGAAGAAGAAAGCAATTAGAGATTTAACAACACAATGGACACTGTAAGACAAAAAACATTTCTAATACTAGTAAAAGTCCCATTATTAAAATACAGGTAACTATAGTTAGCACTAAATTAATGGGGAAGGGGTGGTGTTTATACAATTTGATTCTCTTCTGTGTATCTAGTTCCATTGATTTCATATGGCCCTAAATATGGAAGACCACAAGAAGAAATGAACAAAGGTATATTAACCACAGTTAATTCCAAAACAGCCTCAGATACTTATATTACAGCATCAAGCATCTATATTCATTCTTTAAAGTTTATTTTCTCGTGTTCTAAATAAAACTGTTTTCATCCAAACATACCTCTTCCCTGCATGTCAAAGAGAAAAAGAAAATTGAGCATAATAGTTTTAAAAGATATAATTTTGAAAGCAACATTACCTTTTCAGCAATCTAGTCCTCAATTTGTAATAACCCTGATTTTCTAAATGTGCTTATTTTATAACATGTTGAAACATTTCTAGGTTTGGTAACAATATGTATTTGAGTATTTCTTTTTTTATTTTAGAAAGTGTTAGAAAGTTTGCTCTAAAGAATGTCACATATTTCAAAATCTGCTGTATTTGTATAGAGGACACATAATAAGCATAAGTGCAATCGCTCTTCATATTAGATATAACCAATTATATTAGTAATATGTTATCACCAACAAATTCATGTGGGATCTGGCATGCTTACCGAATACATGAAGAGTATAAGTAACACTGCTTGGATGATTTTTCCAAAAGATAAAATAAATCCTAGTGTCAATATTTTAAGTCTATACTAACAGCAAATATCTGCTCTGTGAAGTGAATCAGGAATTCAGGCTGTGTGACAGAAAGTTTGGTTTGAATTAGAAAAAAGAAAACGTGGTATTATTTTTTGGTTGCCTTGATAAATCATTGTCACTCAACACACCCATCTAACCCATCTTCCTTGCATATTTTATTTCAGTTGAGTTCTCTTAGATTTGCTAAATAAAAATTGCAGGTGCCATTGTTTTGGACTAAGCTCCTGCACTAGGCCCCAACAGACCAGACTAAAAACCAAAATGGAGTCACTCATACTGAAGTTACAAGTCACCAAAAAGAAATGAAGTGATCTGACCCAAGAAATCAAGTGAGAGAGATGACATCTAATTTGCCAAGCAGGTCAATTTCAGTTAGCATGATAATAAACTTTCCTTTGCTTTAATCTTTACCAAAAAAGGTAACCTGATATTAATCAGTTATTTCCCTATTTTCTTGATTTCCTGTTCCCACCTAAAAAAGGAACTTTGAAACAATCAATGTCTTTTTTGCTTTTGTTTTTGCTTTCTTCAGTCCTTCTCTTTACAAAACAAGCTCCTCTGCATGGCTCATTGGAACACTTGTTCTATTTTGGAATGAAACGCTGCCCAGTTTTAGAATCGCAAATAAAGCCAATTAGATCTTTAAAATAAATTGTTGTAATTTTGTCTTTTGACAGGTCATATTGTGTCTGGAATTGGTGCATTCTTGGTCTCGCTGACTTCAAGAGTGAAGCTGTGGGCCCTCGTGGTGAGTGTTACAGTTCTTAAAGATAGTGTGTCTGGAGTTTGTTCCTTCTGATGTTCTGATGTGTGTGGAGTTTCTTCTTACTGGTGGGTTCGTGGTCTCACTGACTTCAGGAGTGAAGCTGCAGACCTTCGCAGTAAGTGTTACAGCTCATAAAGGTGAGGCAGACCCAGAGTGAGCAGCAGCAAGATCTATTGCAAAGAGTGAAAGAACAAAGTTTCCACAGCATGAAAGAGGACCCGTGAGGGTTGCCACTGTGGCTGGGGCAGCCTGCTTTTATTCCCTTATCTGACTCCACCCACATCCTGCTGATTGATCCATTTTACAGAAAGCTGATTGGTCCATTTTACAGAGAGCTGATTGGTCCATTTTGACAGGGTTATGATTGGTGTGTTTACAATCCTTTAGCTAGACACAGAGTACTTAACAGAAAAGTTCTCCAAGTCCCCACTAGATTAGCTAGACACAGAGTGCTGATTGGTGCATTTACAAACCTTTAGCTAGACACAAGTGCTGATTGGTGCATTTACAAACCTTAAACTAGACAGAGTGCTGATTGGTGCGCTTACAATCCTTTAGCTACAGAGTGCTAGACAGAAACGTTCTCCAAGTATCCGCTAGATTAGCTAGATACAGAGCACCCACTGGTGCTTTCACAAACCCCAAGCTAGACACAGAGTGCTGGTTGGTTCATTTGTAATTCTCCAGCTAGACATAAAAGACCTCCAAGTCCCCACCCTACTCAGGAGCCCAGCTGGCTTCCCCTACTAGATCCCTCCCCAGGGCCATGGGCGGAACTGTCCTCCAGTCCCACACTGTGCCCTCCTCAGCCCTTGGGTGGTTGATGGGACCAGGCTCAGCTGAGCAGGGGGGAGCAGGGAGGCTCAGGCAGCGCTGAAGCCCACGCCCCGTGGGTGGGAGGGGTTGGGAGGGGAGGGGCTCAGGCATGGCAGGCTGCGGGCCCAGAGCCCTGCCCATGGGGAGGCAGTTGAGGCCCAGGGAGAATTTGAGCCTGGCACCAGCTGGCTGGAACTGCTGGGGACCCGGTGCACCCTCCACAGCTGCTGGCCCAGGTGCTAAGCTCCTCACTGCCCCGGGCAGCAGAGCGCACCTGCCACTCCAAGTGCCGGTTCCCGAGCCTGTGCCCATCTGGAACTCGTGCTGGTCCATGAGCACCGGGGCACAGCCCCGGTTCCAGCCCGTGCCTCTCCCTCCACACCTCCCGGCAAGCAGAGGGAGCCAGTTTCAGCCTCAGGCAGCCCAGAGAGGGGCTCCCACAGTGCAGCAGTGGGCTGAAGGGCTCCTCAAGCAGGGCCAGAGTGGATGCTAAGGCCGAGGAGGCACCGAGAGCTAGTCAGGGCTACTAGCACATTGTCACCTCTAAATATCAGAAATCAGAGAGAAATACCAGAATCATAATTACAGAGAGAAGTTTGACCAAATCCCTTTGGTAAAATGTTAAATATAAACATACATCTTCTATGTTTTGTCCTAACCCTAAATACTGAATATTTACTAGGAAGTCTCTTAATCTGTGAAAGACTGCATTCAATTACACTAAAATAAAATATGGGAATTGCTAAATTTTAAATTCAGTATTCCCTATGAAAACTAACCTTACAATAAGTAAATTTTTTATGAATTTTGCCACAACTGCTTATTTGGGGCATAAAATCAGAACTCTGAAATTTTAGCTTTAAAAACCAATAATGTCCTTGAAAGCTAATGATCAATTGATCATTTTGTTTTCTAGCCATTTAATAATAACTTTGGCTTTCTTTTTTCGGGTTCATATGCCTTGCACCATATTTGACCAAAACCAAAATTTTCACCTACTTTCTGTGTAATAAATCATTAGGAATTATGACAAAGAGAGACAGGATTAACGTTATCCAAGTTTATAACTATTGGATGGTCATTCTGCTAGACACTTTATGCTTCTTATCATATTAATGCTCCAGTATTATAAACAATAGAAAATAAAAGTTAATCTAATAATATATAATATTAAATTCAACTAAATTTGGCCTGAGGATGTCTGTAAACATGTGTTCTTCCTTAAAGAACTGCGGCTGGAACTTAGTACATAGGCTAACTAAAAGCCTAACCTAGTAGTGTAATTTTGTAACAAATAGCTGAATCTCAGCCAATTATAGCAGCCGAACTTTAGTCAACTGCAAGCTGTCAACTGTTCAAATCTGCTCAAATAAGACAAAGGCTGCTGTAACCAATTGAGCTGTCTTGGTACCTCACTTCTGTTTTCTGTACCTCATTTCTGGGTTCTGTCCATAAATGCTGTCTGATCACATGGCAGACCAGAGTTCTTTGAACCTGTTCTGGTTCTAAGGGCTGCCAGATTCTAGAAGCATGAATAAAAATAAATTAAGACTGTTAAACTAAATTTGTGGTAATTTTGTCTTTTAAAGTAATAATGGTATTTTTTATATGGTTTGAAAAAAATTAAAGAGTTTCACCCTAGATTTCTAAAATGCGGTCTCTCAGCATCATTTCTATCACTGATTACATTTTTTTCATGTTGTGCCAGAGTCATTGTAATGTGCAATTTTCATTTCTAATCCTCAGTAGCACTGAAATGTGTATATTTTAATTATATTTCAGTTAATTTTGATCTGTGGCTTCTTTTCAATCACAATGATTTAGAAAATTAATCAACTTGGTGACAAGATACAAAAACAGGATTATGTGGAAGGCCCATATCTAGGACCACATAAGAAATAAAATGTCATCTGTCATTTTAATTTATTGTTCCTTATCACTTAACTATTAAATGATATAGTCCTGACATTTAGAAGACAGACAATATGCATAATAAATGTCAAGGCTTTTTGTTTTCATCCAAATACAACTTTATTTTCAAAAACCGTAACAAAAATGCAGGTATCATGTAATTTGTTCTTTCTTTCACACTATAAGCTTTGCCTAGAAACACACATCAGCCAAACCTGATATCTGTTGCCTAGCAACCATCTGACAATTGTTAGCCTTAGATGACCTGGATATACATCTGACTGTTAACCCTTATACAGCTGAGTTAATTAAACACTTAGAAATGCTTAGGACTTCTAGGTTAAAAAATATTGAAGTGGAATTTTATTTTAACCTTGAATTATTTAAATGGGTCAATTTTCTTATTAAAGGAATTGAAGAAACAGGAATAAATATGCTAAAGGGTTTTGACAATAGCAATAAACTATGAAAAACATGAAATAATGGCTTGAATTTTCTCATATAGCATGCTTAACCATACAAAGTATACTGAGTGATTCTTGTAACTGCAGCTTCAATTTCTACCTTATTATCTAATTTATATGCATGCATATTTTATCAACATTTCAATGTCACACAAAATACTGAAATATAAGATCATTGACATTAGCTTAGTTTTGTCAATGACAGACTTCTCCAGCACTTAACAGGAAAAACATAAAACTAAACAAAGAGAGGTTAATCTGCCAAGCATTCAGGTAAACAGGTTAAGGTTTCATGTAAATGTAAAGCAATAAAATTAAGGATAGCATCTGTTGCAAATAGTTATACTTCCAAAAAATATACTTACTGGATATATTATGCAAGCACTCATAAATGAGGGATATAGAGACAAAGAAGAGAGAGACCAAAAGAATCTGCAAAACATTAGCATTGAAATAAATAATAAGTTTTTGTTTCTTGAGGCTAAAAAATAACCAAACACTTTGCTTCACTCTCTGAAAACATTGCGTTTAGAATGTTAATTTACACTTGTTGGAACCAAGTGTTTAAAAGTTTTTCCAAAAAACTAAATTAATTATAAATAGAATAATTTTCCACATCTCAGTAGTCATACTGTTAGTAAATTTGATATGGGTTAAAGTAGGCAAAAAGATCTGTGTGTATGTGTATGCATGTGTCTATATACGTTTGCACATTAATTAAGAACAGGTAATCAGAACAAACTAACTGGATACTCATATATTTAATTTTTTAATTATTGACATTTTTATCAAGGATATCTTCCCACTATAATTGAATAAATTTCTTATAAGGATCAATTTATTAATCCCTGAGTGGAAAATCAGACTTACTTGTTAATTGGCTAAATATTTGCAATATCAAAAGATGGCCCCTAGTAATTACAAAGAAAAACTTTAATTCTTCAGAGGTAAAATACAACAACATAGTCGATTAAATATGCATCTTTGAATATGAAGTTATCAGATGAAAACAATGAAAATCAACTTTTTACCATTTCAGTTATTTATAAGATTGTAAATGTAATTCAACTGATTTTATTTAACTCAAATCAAACATGTTTTTAATGTTTCTTTTAACAAAAATTTATTGTAGAACTTGGAAGATAATAGGAAAAAATTAAGATGCTCTATGTTCTAAAGAGTTTTACATCAAATTAAGGGTGGTAACTGAAAGAAAATTATAATCAAAATATTTCATGTCATTTTTATTAAAGAAAAAAATAAGATTCTTGAAGGTAGAGAAGTAGAAAAGATCAATAATAACAAAAAAAAAAAAGAGGTACTTTTGATAGAACGGAAGAATGGTGACTGTGGAAATAAATACAAGAAGAGGAAACATGGAAAGGAGTGAAAGTTACTATAGAGACTCAATTTATATATTGAGATGAACATGGGCCCTGGATGGGTGTAGACATACTGTATAAAGTAAGTTTCATCTTTGCATTTTCCCTTTAACTGGAAATAGCCAGCCTGGTCTTTTCTTATCTTCTTTTCAAAGCAGAAGGAAAGACAAATAATCTTCCCATTGCCAATTCTCAGTGCAGTCCAGGGAAACTCAAAGTCTGTCCAGAGAAGACTTCCTCTATGGCAGCCACACTGTGTTCCAGCTCAGCTCTGGGCATGAAGGCCCAACTGTGGGTGGGAGAGGCAGTCAATATAGCTGAGAAAGAACCAAGAGCAGTTGGAGCAAGCACCTTCTCATACTCTTGTGGAAATGCTCTTAAGTTATCCTTGCCATGTTCTCCTGAACATCATACACTCTGTGCTTGTGCAAATCCAAAGGTCATAGAACAGTAGAATGCTGATCAAATTTTTGTGTAAGATAAACCCAGATGCCAGTTTAGAGTTTACAATTCCATAGCTGTGTGAGCTTGAGCAAGTTATTAAATTTTTATGAGCAAGTTATTAAATCTTCATCAACCAAAGATAACAATACCTTATTAAAATAAAATAATATTATGTACTTAAGACACTTAGCACGATGCCTGGCCCATAAAAAGTATTTAAAAATAAAGGAGGGAAAGTGCAAGACTGGGGACAGCAGGATGAAACAAATACTTTATGCTTATAAACACATTCACAGGTCTTCTAATGCTATGAAAATAAGAAATATAAGACTTTCATTTTCCACCTACTGTACTCAATTTGAGCATGTTTAACTTAGCTGTAATTCTCAAAAATCTTTGTAAAATAGATAATTATCATCACTTACTAAATGAGAACACTGTGACTAAAATACCTTTTGTAACTTATCAAAAGTAAGCTCACCTACCGATTCTAAGAACCTCTTTTGTGCCAGGTAGTTTTCTAAATGCTCAATATGTAGAAGTCAATAATTAAGACAAAATGAAGGCAAACAGCACTAGTCTTCTAGCCTAGGACACTTTTTATTCCAAAGCTTCTTTTGCTTTCATATGGTACTTTCTAATTTGAAACAGCTAAATTGAATGCCCTTTTCCCTCGTGGTGAGCAACAAAGAGAATTCTAACAAGGTAGCCGCAGCTTTAATCAGCATAAAATAGCTAAACCATAGATTGAGCAAGTTTAGTATACAAATCCCAGAGGAAAGTTAATGAAACCAGAATGTTGAATATTGTTACATATATATTCAGCCGTAATTGGCCAGGAGTAAATGTTGATTTTATATAAGCAATTAAGCTAAAATAATTATACTATTTTAATGTTAGTGAGGATTCAAGGTAAAGGGTAATAGAATATCTCATGCGTTCAACAAACATTTATTGAACACCTCCTAAGTGGCAAAGAGTGATTTCTAAGTTACGAAGTACAGAGGTAAGAATAAGCAAGACAAATGCAGGACTAGGGTGTAAAGTCCTATGCGAAAGGTAAGCAGGCAATGACAAGATAGTGAGGTAGGTGCTATGATGGGGTAACAACATATTGTTGGAACAGACAAGATCACAAGAATACAGTCTCACCAAGACTTGGGGGTCATGGAAATTTTCCTGGAAAAATGAATGTCTATGCTGAGACTAGAAGGATATGACATTTAGTTTTTTGTGTTAACTTGACTGAACCATGGATAATGTTGTTGGTTAAACATTATTCTGGATGTGCCTGTGGGAGTGTATTTGGATGAGACGAACATCTGAGTCAGTAGACCAAGTAAAGTAGACTGCCCTCCCCATTGTGGTGGGCCTCATCCAATCCTTTAGAGAGGGGAGAACTGCAGCATAAATGGCTGGCAGAGGCAGGGAAAGACCAGCAGAATGGCAAGAGAGAAACAGACAAACAATGAGAGAGAGAGAGAAAGAGAGAGAGAGGAAGTGACAGAGACAAAGAGGGAGTCAGAGAGAGAGAGAGAAAGAGAGAGACAAAGTCAGAGAGAGGAAGAGACAGAGAAAAGGAGAGAAAGAGACAGACAAAGAAAGAGTCAAAGAGAGAGAAAGAGATAGAAGTAGCAAAGGAAAAACAGTGTACCCCATTCCTTTAAAAACCAGAGTAAATTTAAAACCTATAATTGATAATTAGAGGTCTTCTCCGTGACCCTATAACACTCCAATACTACCTTGTTGTCAGTGTAAACAAGGGCGTAGCCCAAAAGCCCTGACGCCACTGACAACCGGTAGCCTTCCTATCAAAAATCCTTAACCCAGCAGATTTCCTAACAGGGGATCTAAATCTCAATTAATTACCCTACAAAGATCCAACCAAACCTAAGAGGAACTCCCTTCAGGACAGAAGGATAGATGGTTCTTCCCAGGTGATTAAGGGAAAAAGACACAATGGGTATTCAGTAAATGATAAGGGAACTCTTGTAGAAGCAGTTAGGAAAATTGCCTAATAATTGGTCTGCTCAAACGTGCATGCTGTTTTCATTCAGCCAAACCTTAAAGTACTTACAGAATCAGGAAGGAGTCATCTATACCAATTCTAACTTAATATGGACTGAACGAGGTCCTATTAATAGCAAAGAATAATTGAAATCCCAAACTTACAAGGTTTTCAACAAAAGTAAACTTTGCTAAAAGTGAACAGTGTAACACATATTATCCTAACTTCTAATCTTGTGGAAATCAGACCCTATCTGTGTCGCTCAAAGCTCAAGTCCATCAGTGCAGGGCCATACAACTAATACCCCTACTTATAGGGTTAGGAATGGCTACTGCTACAGAAACCAGAATAGCAGGTTTATCCACTTCATTATCCTGCTAACACACACTCTCAAAGGATTTCTCAGACAGTTTGCAAGAAATAACAGAATCTATCCTTACTCTGCAATCCCAAATAGACTCTTTGGCAGCAGTGACTCTCCAATATTGCCGAGGCCTAGACCTCCTCACTCCTGAGAAAGGAGGACTCTGCACCTTCTTAGGGGAAGAGTGTTGTTTTTACACTAACCAGTCAGGGATAGTATGAGTTGCTGCCTGGCATTTACAGGAAAAGATTTCTGAAATCAGACAAGGTCTTTCAAACTCTTATACAAACCTCTGGAGTTGGATGACAAGGCTTCTCCCCTTTCTAGGTCCCGTGACTGCCATCTTACTATTACTCACCTTTGGGCCCTGTATTTTTAACCTCCTTGTCAAATTTGTTTCCTCTAGGATCAAGGCCATCAAGCTACAGATGGTCTTACAATAGAACCCCAAATGAGCTCAACTAACAACCTCTACTGAGGACCCCTGAACCGATCCGCTGACCCTTTGGCTGGCCTAGAGAGCTCCCCTCTGGAGGACACTACCACTGCAGGGCCCCTTCTTTGCCCCATCCAGCAGGAAGCTAGAGTGGTCATCGCCCAATCCCAATAGCAGTTGGGGTGTCCTGTTTAGAGAGGGGATTGAAAGGTGAAGCCAGCTGTATTTCCTGGGTCAAGTGGGGACTTGGAAAACTTTTCTGTCTAGCTAGAGGATTGTAAAACACACACATCAGCACTCTTTGTCTAGCTAAAGGATTGTAAATGTACCAATCAGCACTCTGTAAAAATGCACCAATCAGCGCTCTGCGTCTAGCTAAAGGATTGTAAAAGCACCAATCAGCACTCTGTGTTTAGCTAAGGGATTGTAAATACACCAATCAGCACTCCATAAAAACGCATCAATCAGCACTCTGGGTCTAGCTAAAGTATTGTAAATGCCCCAATCAGCATTCTGTGTCTAGCTAAAGGAGTGTAAACACATCAATCAGCACTCTGTAAAAATGCACCAATCAGCGCTCTGTGTCTAGCTAAAGGATTGTAAATGCACCAATCAGCAGTCTGTAAAATGAACCAATCAGGGCAGGGACAAATAAGGGAATAAAAGCTGGCCAGTGCAACCAGCAGTGGCAACCCACTTGGGTTACCTTCCATGCTGTGGAAGCTTTGTTCTTTCACTCTTCACAATAAATCTTGCTACAGCTCACTCTTTGGGTCTGCACCACCTTTAAGAGCTGTAACACTCACTGCCAAGGTCCGTGGCTTCATTTTTGAAGTCAGTGAGACCAGACATCCACTGGAAGGAAGAAACTCCTGACACATCTGAAAGAACAAATTCCAGACACACTATCTTTAAGAGCTGTAACACTCACCATGAAGGTCTGCATCTTCATTCCTGAAGTCAGCGAGACCAAGAACCCACCAGAAGGAACCAACTCCAGACACACTTTGAAGGTCTCAATAGAGAAAAAAGATAGAGTAAGGAAGAATTCACTCTCTCTAGCTGACTGTCTCTAGTCGGGACATCAGATTTCTTCTTCCTTCGTACTTGGATTGGAGCTTACACTATCAGCTGTCTTGCTTCAGGCCTGAAACTATACCATCAGTTCTCTGGGTTTTGAGCTTGGCTGCTACAGATTTTTCAGCCTCCTTAATTATGTAAGCAAATTCTGTAAGACAAATCTCTTTTTATATGCATATACATATGTGTGTATATATATGTGTACATACACATAAATGCATATCACATATGTATATGTGATGTGTGCCTGTGAGAGAGTATTTAGATGAAATGAACATTTGAATCATTAAACTGAGTAAAGCAAATTGCACTCCCCATTGTGGTGGGCCTCATCCAGTCCTTTGAAGCCCTGAATAAAGCAAAAAGGTACAGTAGAGAGAGAAATATCTCAGGAAAAGAACATGGTAAGATGAAGTCTCTGAAGCAGGATTGTGAATGAGCTACTGCAGGAACTGTAAGAGGTCCAATGGAGCTGTTGCAGAAAATGCTGGGCAAGAAGAACAGAGAAATGAGGCAGGAGGAGGCAACTGGAACCAGGCCATGAGCATAACTGTTTTAATTGTAAGGAAGAGGAGAGCAATTCCTCCTGTTCTAATCAGCAGAGTGACATGACACAAATAACCCATCTTTATTTTTTATCTATGTAAAGTCAGGCAAACCAAATAGGAAGATGTTACAGTAAACTGGGTAAATGATGATGGCCTAAGGATGGTTGGACTGTAGAGATGAAGACCAAGGAATGGATTCAGTTAAGAAGGTAGAATTCAAAAGATGCAGTCATTGGGTACGGGAGCTGCTTATGAAGATGGAGGCATTTGGATGATTCCCAGAAAGAAAACAAGCAATTACATGAGTGGTGGTGCCTCCTTTCATTAATAAAATATTTGTTTGGAGGAAAAATAACAAGCTTTGCTCTGCACAGCCACAGTTTAAATGTCTGTAATGATGAGCAATAAGCAGTTTCAAATGCACCACAGAATTCAGGTGAAACACCTCAGTTGGTTGTATAGATCAGGAACTCTGGAAGATTGCAATTGTAGCCCTTGGTGAGACAGAGATCTCTTCAGAGAGAGGACTCTTGTAGCATTCTTATATGGAAAATTGACTGAATACTGTAAAATGTAGAAGACTCAATAACACACTTCATATATTGGTTTTCCATTATTAATACTACATTGCTGGTAAGGAAAGGATTTTATAATAGACTGGAATCAAATGTTAAAAGTAATTCTGTGACAACAGGTCATATAGAAAAGAACAATTAGAGAAGGTAACAGCCAGCACTGATATAAGAAGATATAAGTGATTATTATAATATAATATTACTTAAAACAGGTGTTCAAGAATGTTGATAACAAACCAGATTTATTTTTGAAGAAAGTCCTAATCTGTTAACTTCATGTAGTTTAATGAAAGCACAAGTGGTCATGGTTTATTCCATTTTCCTCAAAATGTATTCTGAACAATAAATACACCCATCTCTACTAAAACATCGCCACAATTTTTTTCTCCCCATGAAATGTGAAGTTCCAATTTCTAAACATTTCATATCATTCATAAAATAAAAACATATTTTATGGTCATCACACAGTAGATTTCCTGTATCATGTTAATTTCAAATATGATTAAGTTGGTCAAATATCAATATGCACCATTAATATAATAGATTAGTCAAAAGACCAAATAATGAATCTAAAAATATCAATATCATAACAATTCATTAGAGCATGTACATTGCTCTTCAAAAACTGTCTTTCTTAAATACTATTCAAATAAGACAAATGTAGCTTCCTTTTTTGTCCTTCCAATTTTTTCTTGTTATTTAATTCTGTATTGTGTCTTCCACTTCACCTGCCTTTTACTTTTTACCTTTAAGAACTCAGCCTACTGAAAGGGACATCAAGAAAAGCTACTTCCTAGACAAGAATATTCCCAGTATTATACTTGGAAGAGAACAATAAATATAGTTTATACTGAAAGCATAAAAAACTTCATGAGAAATGAAGTAAGAAAAAGTTGGGTGGAAAAGTAAAGGTCATAATTTCAATAATGACTAACAGTTGTTGAATGATGCTATATTAATGACACTGTCAAATACTTTACTTGCTAGTTCAAACCAAAATTTTGAATAATAACCCACATGTTACAGAAGAAATAGTGTTCAGAAATAAAGAGAAAGGAAATAACATTTGTTGCACAACATTGTGCCAGAATCTTTGCCTATATTGGATTGGTGCAAAAATCATTGTGATTTGTGCTATTAAAAGTAACTGCAGAAACCGCAATTACTTTTGCACCAATCTTTATTACTAAATTTATTCTTAACATTATCAGGTGAAAGTGGGATTCAAAGATGGATCTGTTTGGTCACCAAATTCTCATGCTTTATCCAAAGTACGTTACTTTTACCTGAGTTCTGTAGCCTTATGAGGGAAGGGGAGACCCTGGTCCTACCTAAGGTGACGGAAAATCATGCTGCTGGGAAAACAACCAAGAAACAAAAAAAGGTTTTGAAAGTAAAAAGGGGACTGTGATTTTTTTTTTTAAATAAAGCAAATATCTTAGAACTAATGGTTTACCTACTAAAGGAAAACAAAAATATGGCATGGTCAATGATAATCGTTACTAGTTATCCAAACTAAGAACCAATGAGAAATAATTTTCAATAATAAAAAATGAGATGCTGTTCTGAACATACAGAAAATGTATGCATGTAACTTGGACATGGAAAGTCACCTTTTTTTCAGAAAAATCAGGGTTTATAAAAGGAAAAGACCTAGGATTCACATTCCTAGCTAGCCACTTTCTAAAAAAGTAAAATATTCTTGATACTATGAAATACTGAAATTTTCAACAAAATCTTCCATAGAGATTTTAATGATCTGGTTTTGTTTGAAACATGATAAACATGCTTATGTCTAGTTGCATTTAAAGATTATTAGATCTTCATTAGGTCTTTTCAGGGAAAGACCACGTCTTGTCTTACACTCATTCTGAAATAAACTACATAGCTATAATTCCAGGATTCTGGGGAAACAGACCAAATCATAGGATCACTTCCTTTTCCATAGATCAAGAAAATCTCAAACCTGAGATCTACTATGTTGTGGTATGATCTCTTAAGAGAATAAATTATACCAATTCTATTAAATGTCACTGGATTTTTTAACGATATTTCATGGCATAAAAGTAGAGGCCAAGACCTCTTCTACAACAAATGTACACCGAAAGTGGTATTGAACATCAGGACTAGGAGAAGAGAAAATCAGCTTTTCTCATTAATGTTGGATACACAAGTCTGGAATTTTTGTTAGGGTGTGTCACTGAAACACAGGCACATTAATGGCATTGTTTTTTCATTTAGCAGCAAAAATAAATTGCAAGACTAAACTGCATGTCTCTCATTCTATCCAAAATAGGATTGTTATTGGGATTTAATTTTAAAGGAATAGATATTGACAGATGAAAGGATGAGAAGAGAAATTTTGCTTGCTCTGATAGTTCAGTGAGCTGTAGCACAATGTTAAAGAAGAATCAAAACACAAGACCATTATGAACTGATTCTCTCCATTGACTTGTTGGCAAATACAAAAATCATAGTCACACAGCCATATGCTAACCCAGATATGTTTGGTTGAAGAAAAGGAGATGATGAATGATGATACCATTAAATTGCAATTTTTTTTTATTATTCCATTAATTTCCCTTAAATGTGTAGGAGTTTAATTTTCTTGTCCTCATATATATAATCTTATTGAACACTAAAGTCATTTAAAATGCAAAAATAAACCTCATGTATTTTTTTCAAGGTTACTATCACTTTTTTCTTTAAAGAAACACCAAGAAGAAAGTTATTGAAAATAGAGAACAGAATTTGAATAGCCATACCTGCCTACATTTGCATATATCGAGAGCTGCATATATTTTATATAACAAATTGATATTCACTCTAGCTCTCCCTTGTCTTAATGCTTTCCATGTCTCTTCCACATCAGCTAATTCGAATGCCCAGACTTCTACTGTTTGTGCAGAAGATCTCTTGATATTGTGCCTTTGGCTGAATGACATGTAGAGCACGCACCCATAAAAAAAAAAAAGATGTCAGAGAACATGATATGATAAAATCAAACAAAGCTTAACATCCTTCTGGTAATTTCAAAATTTTAAGCCCCCTGGAATTTCTGTGCCTCTGACAGTTTGACCATGTTAACCAGAGCCTGGTTTCTTTTTTTTTTTTTTTTTTTTTTGATTATGGAAATTTTCAAACATATACAAATGTAGAAAAAATAGCATAATGAATACCCATTTTATTTACTACTTTTCTTACAATTGTTAAAATTTGCATTCTGAGAATGTCTTTTAAAGTTGTATGATTTTATGAAGGAAAATAAAACCTGAGCCACAATATAATAAAACCACTACGATACATTACATTGTAATTTAGTTTAACTTGAATTCCATAAACTCAAGTGTTTCATGAAAGGAAAATCACATATACATATAAAATTATATATACAATATATGCATATGTGTGTATATGTGTGTGAATATGTGTGTGCATATTATGTATACTATATGTATACAACATATATTATGTTGTATTATGTATGTGTGTATTTTGTATATATACATTATATATACATATAGACACACGTATACATTATATATTATATAATATATATAGTTATATATATACACACCATATACACACACATATTCCCTATCCTCTTTCTTAAATAAACTACTTGCAAATGCTGACTTTCGTTGGAAGACATAATACTGGAACTTGTAGTTATAAGGTCACCATGTTGATGCATACCCAAATTATCATTATCATTTGAGATCTTACGCTAGAAATATTGACTTTTTAGTTAAAAGATGTAAACTTAAATCGTTCATATGTCTAGAATATATGTTAAACTAAAAGCAAAACTTGATAACCAGCAAATATATTGTACACTGCAACAGACATTAAATCTTTTTGAAAAAATTTCAGGCTGTTGTAAGGAGATTTCTTCAGGAATGTGGTAAAAATTTCTGATAAGTCTTTTATTAGTAGTATGGGACTGGAAAAGCATATATGAATGAGTAAGCTTGAGATTCAGGCCATAAAAGAAAACATGGAGTGAGCATTCCCAAATGTAAGGTCAGTAAAGAGCATTCTCCCCAGATTAAAAGAAAAGACTTCAGCTTCAAAGTTCCCATTACAGTATGTTGCAGTAACCACAAATTTAGTGGTTTAAAACAATACAAACTTTTAATCTTACAGTTCTGTAGGTAGAAGACTGACATGGATTTCACAAGGCTAATAACATGGTGTACACAGGGCTTCCAACTCTCTCTTACAAGTCAGAAAGTTTCTCTGATTCTCTGACTCATGTGATAAGATTTGATCCTCCCTGGATAATTCAGGATAATTTTCCCTATCTCAAGTTCCATAACCTTAATCATGTGTGCCAAATCTCTTTTGCTATGGAAGGTAACATATTGACAGGTTTCGGGTATTAGGATGTGGACATCTTTGGGGGGAGGGCATTGTTCAGCCAACTACAGAATCGCATCTTCAAAAACAGTAGTAAATTGCTTGCTCCCCAAATTGTGAACACTGTGGGAGGCTATTTTTAATTTGTGTGACACCTTGCATTGCAGACAAATTAAAAATAACACGCCCAATGCTTGGGCCTCCAAAGCTTAGAAAAAACGAAGTGAGAAAAATTCTGATTTCATGGAGAGACTTTCACAGATTCACTTGTCTATTTATTTGTTCATTTATTTATCTATTAAATGTTTATTATATGCCAGTCACTGTACCAGATGATAGAAAAGGAACTAGAAATAAAACAGGCATCACGCCGACTGCCATGAAACTTAAGTATAGTGCTTGTTACATATGTTAGACAAATAACTACATAAAGTTAAGTGCTAGGAGAATGTGCAACAAAGGAAAATATACTGGGGTTTTCTTAGCGCCTGTACATAAGAAACTAACATAGAACGTGCTTCAAGAAAAGCCTCCTTGCTTAAACAACTCTGTAGGAAAAAAGCTAATAATCCAATCAAAAGATGGGCAAATGATTTGAATAGACTTTTTTCTAAAGAGAACATACAAATGGCAAAAACAGACATATGAAAATGTGTTCAACATCACTGATCATCAGAGAAATGAAAATCAAAACTACAATGAGACATCATCTCACCCCAGTTAAAATGCTTTTATCCAAAAGACAGGCAATAACAAATACTGGCGAGGATGTGGAGAAAAGGGAACGCTTTACACAGTTGGTGGGAATGTAAATTAGTAGAACCACTATAGAGAAGAGTTTAGAGGTTCCTCAAAAAACAAAAATATTGAGTTACCATATGATCCAGTAATTCCAGTACTGGATATATACGCAAAAGAAAGAAAATTAGTATGTAGAAGAGATATCTACACTCCTGTGTATGTTGCAGCACTATTTATGATAGCTAAGATTTGGAAGCAATCCAAGTGTCCATCAATAGATGAATGGATAAAGAAAACGGTGCATATGCACAATGGAGTACTATTCAGCCATGAGAAAAATGAGATCCAGTCATTTGCAGCAACATGGATGGAACTGGTGATCATTATGTTAAGGGAAATAAGCCAAACACAGAAAGACAAGCATCACATGTTCTCACGTATTTGTGGGATATAAAAATCAAATCAATTGAACTCACGGACATAGAGAGTAGAAGGATGGTTCCAGAGTCTGGGAAGGGTAGTGGAATTTTAGGGGCAATGTTGGGATGGTTAATGGCCAATCACAAAAAAACATGGAATGAATAAGACCTACCATTTGATATGACAATAGGGCAACTATAGTCAATAATAAATTAATTGTGTATTCTAAGGTAACTTAGAGTATAATTGGATTGTTTGCAACACAAAGGATAAATGCTTGAGGGGATGGATAACTCATTCTCCATAATGTGCTTATTCCACATTGCATACCTGTCTCAAAACAACTTGTGTAACTTATAAATATATATATCTACATGTACCCACAAATTTTTTGCTGGGGGGGACGGAGTCTTGCTCTGTCGCACAAGCTGGAGTGCAATAGTGCAGTCTCAGCTCACTGCAACCTCCACCCACTGGGTTCGAGTGATTCTCCTGCCTCAGCCTACTGAGTAACTGGATTACAGGCACCCGCCACTATGTCCAGCTAATTTTTGTACTTTTAGTAGAGATGGGGTTTCACCAGGTTGGCCAGGATGGTCTCTAACTTCTAACCTCGTGATCCGCCCACCTTGGCCTCTCAAAGTGCTGGGATTACACGCGTGAGCCACCGTGCCCAGCCAAAATATTTTAATTAAAAAATTTTAAAAGGAAAGCCTCTTTGAGGAGGCAGCATTAAGTTAGGAAATGAAAGATGAGAATTCACCCAAAAGATTGGTGACAGGGGAATTAAAACATTGGTGATAAAAAGCAGCCAAAAAGAACAGCATGTGAACAGGCTCTAAGGTGTGAAGAAACCTTGCCTATTACAAGAAAAAATAAAGGATAAGAGAAAGAATATAAAGACAAAGCCTCCCCTAACATTTGAAGAGTCCAGGGAAAAGTACCAATGCAGACCCCTAACCACCTCTCCCTGACCCTGAATCCGTCATCTCCTTTGCAGACCTCATACACATGTGTTGTGGAGACCACAGTCTACCTGTCAAGTTCCATCAACATTCCCCAAATAGCCACTGTTGACCAACTAGGGCAGAGAAGTGCACCACTGGGTACCTGACAAGTCACTAAAGACAGACTTGGGAATGAGTTCCCAAAAGGCACTTAGAAGTGGGCCTCAGAGAATTTTGGAATCCTAAAAGGAGTACAGTTTCCATATGGGTGCATCCTCTTGTCCCTGAAGATTCCTCACTGCATGAGGAGGGGTAAAGTTAAAGCAAAGTCATCATTTATAATGCATATCACAACACTTGCAAATGTGGAGAAAAAATTTTGAAGAACACATTTAGCATTTTTCTGTTTTCATAAAATGTGATTTCAATAAGCAAAACTTCTATTCTCAATATTGAACATGAAAGACTAATTGCTAAATCAAAATTTTACTTCAGATTAATACTTTTCTGTGCCAGAATATATGCTTACTAAATAGCTACTGATGGATAATTGAGTAATGAAAATAAAATAGACATATGTGAGACTGCATGAAGATAGTACATTATTATAGTTACTAAGGGGTATGTATCATGTCCTGGCAACCTTTGTATTACCATAGTACCTAGAAGTGTCTCCAGCATGTAATATACAAATAATAAATATATGTCAAATACAATTGACTTAAATGAGTCAACCAAAGGTAATTTTTTCTATTTTTTTGTTGTTATTCAATGAAAACTGCTAGATTTAAGTATAGAATCATGACATTTCAGATTTGCAGTATCTTCTTCCAGCACAGGAATCTCTTTTGCAGCATCACCTGGTTCTAAGTTTTTACTTGTATCATAACTAAAATAATATACCTTCACTTTGTCCCTAAAAGCCTCACTGTCAGCTGATTTTGCCCTGACCTGACTGCCATACCTTCCTCTTGGTGCTTGAATTCACACAAATTTCCTACTGATAACTCTAAAAATTCTTTAATCTTACAGAAAACAGAAAGATGCATGTGAATATATCATTCTATAACCTGAATTTCCTATTCATTCACATTATTCTCTACTATCATCTACCTCGCATGCTCTTTTCCATACTTTAAACATGTTTATCCTGAGTCATCTTCACTAGCCATTGTCATGAGGACATTTAGAAATGTTAAACGTCTTAATGTGGTAACGAGGATTCTATATTTCTTCAACCATGTTAAGTGTCATTTTTCTTATTGCAATCACTTTTCATGAAAATCAATCTATGATAAACTTTATATTTCTCATCATAAAGAATAGCACTTGCTCTTTAATAAAACACATAAAATAGATAAATATGAATAGTGACTATGGCCCATAATATAATGACATCATCAAAAGACT
>NW_016803106.1:95036-98275 GCF_001698545.2 Rhinopithecus bieti
TTACCCTCCACAACATGGGTGGATCTCATTCAATCAGTTGAGGGTCTGAATAGAACTAAAAGACTGGCCTTTCCCAAGCTAGAGAGAATCCTTCTGAAGCAGATTGCCTTTGGATTTCATCTGCAACGTTGGCTCTTTCTGAATCTACACCAGACAGCTTTTATACTCTAACCAGAACATCAGCTCTCCTAGGTCTTTAGCCTGCCAGCACACCTTGCAGATTTTGGACTTGCCTTTCCCAATAATCACATGTACAAATTCCTTTTACTAAATATCTTTCTCTATGTGTCCATGTATATACATCCTGTTGATTGTGTTTTTTTAAAGAATGCTGACCAACATAGAGGTGATGGTAATTCAGGATCTATAAGTGCTACAGTATATTACCTAAAATGCCCAGTTTTCATCCAAAAAATAAGTAAAAAGCAAGAAAGTATAACCCATTTACAGTGAAAACACAACTTTTTAAAGCAGTTGTCAGAAACTACTTTTGAAAGGTCCTACATGTCAAACTTAGCAGACAAAGACTTGGAAAAAGATAGTAGTATGAACATGTACAAAGAACCAAAAGAAGAAACTCTTAGGAAGTAAAGGAAGATATGATGAAAAGTTTCATCAAATAGAGAATATTAATAAAGAAATAAAACTGCTTAAAAAACTGAATTGAAATTTTTAAGTTTAAATATATAATGACTAAAATAAGGAAGTCACAAGAGAGACAAAATAGTAGATAGGAGCTGGCAGAAGAAAGAATCCACAAACTTGGAGATCCAAGAGTAGAGTTAAGGCAACCTGAAAAACAGAGAGAAAAAAGAATTAAGAAAAATGAACAGAGGCTGGGAAAATGCGGAACAACATTAAAGACAGCATCATAGACATAATGAGTTTATCAGAAGCAGATGAGAGAGATAAAGGAGCAGAAAACAATATGTGAATAAATATTGGCAATAAATGTTAAATTATTTTTAATTTTTTAATTCTAGTTTTAAAAAAGTAATATGCATATCAAAAAAACTTAATTAATTCTAAGATAAGTGCAAAGAGATCTATACTCTGAAAAATCTCACTAAAATATTTAAAACTAAAGAAAAATAGAAAATGTTGAAAGCACATGCATAGGAACCACAATAAACTTAATGTCAAAAGCAACTGACATCAGAAGGCAAAAAGACAATATTTACAAAATGCTGAAAGAAAAACTTTCAACCAAGAATCTCATATCTAGTAAAACTATCTTTCAAAAAATGAAGAAAATATAAAATATTCACAGGTAAACAAAATAAAGTATTCATTGCTAGCAAACTTGTCATACAAAAAATGATAATAAAAGCAAGTGACCTCAGACAGTAATGCAAATCCACATGAAAAAAAGAATGCCAGTTCTTTTTATGTTGCTAAGTGATTTTAAAGATAATATGAATGCATATTTCTTTTCCTTCCTTCACTTAACTGATTTAAAGATAAATTGTGTAAAACAAAATGTATATAAATGCATTTATAGGGTCTACAATGCATAGAAATATAATATATTTTAAAATAACACAAAGGAGGCAGATGGAACAAATGCTATACCAAAATAAAAAAATGAAAGCAGATCTGAACTCAAATTCACAAAAATAATAAAAAAGATTAGAAATGGTAAGTAAAAAGTTTCATATAACAAACTCTATAAATACATACTTTCCCTCATTTCTTCTCTCAGTTTCTTTAGTTTGTGCATTAAAATAAACATAATACATAGGTGTAATATGTTTTATAGTAATAGCACTGGAATTATTTTCTACAAATATAAAGTAGATTATGACAAGTCATAAAACAAAACAACTATATATGTATACATATATATATACATACATATATAGTGAAACAGCCATTAAAACCCTCTCTTAAGTAAATAATGCTGAGATAGATTGCTAGCCACATGTAGAATAGTGAAACTTAGACCCTTACCTTTCATCATATATAGAAGTTAACTCAAGATGGATTACAGATTACAATGTTACATTAGAAAATGTTCATTTAATCCCAAAGAAAGTAGTTTAAGAAGAACAGAATAACAAAACGGATAAGAAATATATAAAACAAAATATAAATGGCAAAGACATAAAGCCAACTATATAAATAAATGCATTAAATGTGACCAGATTAAGCAACCAATAAGGATTGTCAAGATGGATAAGAAAACAAAATCAAAATCTATGTGGTCTATGGAAGACAAACTTTAGATTTAAAGACAAATAGTTTGAAAGTAATAAAACAAAAAAAAATTATGAAAACAAAAAAATAGAAAGATGAAGTGGCTATAATATCAGACAAAATACTTAAAACAGAAAAAAGTCATTAGTCTTAAACATAAAAATTCTTAAATAAGAAAAGTTTTAATCTATTAGGACAACATAACAATGTACATTTTATACACCTAACAACAATATATCAATATACACATATATGTACCTACCAACAGAGACTTACTATACCTGAAGAAAAATTTGAGAGAAGTGAAGGGAGAATAAACAACTCAACAATAATTAATGAAATAGAAAATGTAAAAACAATAAAGAATATCAATGAAACCAAAAGCTGGCTCTTTAAAAAGATCAACAAAAATGACAAAACTTTAAGTAAACTGATCAAGAAAAAAAGACAGCTGAAATCACTAAAATCAGTAACACAAGAGGGGACAACTTTATGACTTTACAATTACAATACTGACCAAAGCAATCCACAGAGTCAACACTCCTCCTATCAAGCTACCAACATCATTATTCACAGAACTAAAAACTGACTGTTCTAAAATTAGTATGAAACCAAAAAGGAGTCCAAATAGACAAAACAATCTTAAGCACAAAGCTGCAGGCTTCACATTTCGTGACTTCAAACTATACTATAAGGCTATAGTAACCAAAACAGTATGATACTGATACAAAAATACACATATAGGCCAATGGAAAAGAATAGAGAACCTAGAAATAAAGCAGCATACCTGCAGCAATCTTATCTCTGACAAAGTCAACAAAATAAGCAAGAAAGAAAATCCTTTACTAAGTAAATGATGCAGAGATAGATTGCTAGCCACATGCAGAAGAATGAAACTTGGACCCCTACCTTTCACCATATACAGAAGTTAACTCAAGATAGATTAAAGATTTATTTTTTTATTCTTTTTTTTTAATTATTATTATACTTTAAGTTCTAGGGTACATGTGCATAACGTGCAGGTTTGTTACATATGTATACTC
>NW_016803106.1:102263-104216 GCF_001698545.2 Rhinopithecus bieti
AAGAAGAAAGAAAGAAAGAAAGAAAGAAAGAAAGAAAGAAAGAAAGAAAGAAAGAAAGAAAGAAAGAAAGAAAGAAAGAAAGAAAAGAAAAGAAAATGAGGCCGAGCGCAGTGGTTCATGCCTGTAATCTTAGCACTTTGGGAGGCCGAGGCGGGCAGATCATGAGGTCAGGAGATGGAGACCACTCTGGCCAACATGGTGAAACCCCGTCTCTACTAAAAAATACAAAAAATTAGCCAGGTGTGGTGGTGCCTGCCTGTAGTCCCAGCTGCTAGGGAGGCTGAGGCAGGAGAATCGCTTGAACCTGGGAGGCAGAGGTTGCAGTGAGCCAAGATCTTGCCACTGCATTCCAGCCTGGTGACAGAGCAAGACTCTGTCTCAAAAAGAAAAGAAAATAAATAAATAAATATATTAATTGGGTTTACAGAGCACAGGATCACATTAAAAATCAACTGTATTTATATACACAAGCAATAGAGAATTTAAGAATAAAATTAAGAAAACATTTCCACTAACAACAGCATCAAACAATAAATAAAATACTTAGGAATAAAATTAATAAAAAAGCAAACTCATACTCTGGAAGCTATAAGACATAGAAGAAATAAATTAAAGACAATCTAAATAAATTAAAAGATATCCATGTCTAATGATCACAAAGAAGACTTAATATTATTAAATGACAGTGCTCCCCACATTGACCTTTAAATTTAATGTAGTCCATATCAACATGCCAACTGGCAGTTTTACAGGAATTAACAAGTCGATCCTAAAATTTATATGGAAATTCAAGGATGCAGAATAATCAAATCAAAAAAGAAAAGTTAGAGGGCTCACACATCCAAATTTCACAATTTTCAACAAACCTTCAGTTATCAAGATACTGTGGTATTGCCATAGGGTAGACATTGAAATAATTGTAAGTCCAGAAATAAACCCACACATTTATGATCAACTGATTTTTGAAAATGATGCCAGAACAATTTGATTGTGTTTTAAATAAATGGTGCTGGGACAACTGGATATCCACATGCAAAATAATGACTTTGGACACCTCCCTTACACTATGTACAAAAATTAACTGAAAATGAGTCATAGAACTAACTGTGAGAGCTAAAACACCTAAAACTCTTAGAAGAAAACATCGAAGTAAATATTCATGACTTTGAATTAGGCAATAGGTTTTCAGAATGACCCAGAAACCCAGCAACAAAAAAGTAGATAAATTGGACTTTCTGGCTGGGCACGGTGGCTCACACCTGTAATCCTAGAACTTTGGGAGGCCAAGGTGGACAGATCACCTGAGATCAGGAGTTTGAGACCAGCCTGGCCAATATGGTGAAACCCATATCTACTAAAGATACAAAACTTAGCTGTACATGGTGATGTGTGATTATACTCCCAGCTACCCAGGAGGCTGAGGCAGAAGAAGGTATTTATATACACAACACAGGAGACAGAAGCTGCAGTGAGCCAAGATGGTGCCACTGTACTCCAGCTTATAAGACAGAGCAAGATTTCATCTCAAAAAAAAAAAAGGACTTTCTCAACATTTTTAAATTTTTTTACCTTTAAGGAACACCATCAAGACAGTGAAAATACAACACCAATATCCAGGATGAGAGAAAATATTTGCAAATCATACACCAGATAAAGGACTTGTATCCAGAATATATAAAGAACTCACAACTCAATAACATTTAAAAACTCATTTATAATAAATAAAAATTATCCATTTACCATGTACAATTGACCATATACAAAATGGTCAATATTTATGTGAAATGATGTGCCACCATTATTAGTCATCAGAAAAATACATATCAAAACAAAACAAGGCTCCATTTCACATCTACTAGATAAACTGCAATTAAAAAGACAGATAATTACAAGTGCTGGTGAGAATGTATAGAAATTGGAAACTTCGAATTAGGGAGCAAGATGGCCGAATAG
>NW_016803107.1:0-29512 GCF_001698545.2 Rhinopithecus bieti
GGGAGTTACCCGATTTTCCAGGTGTTGTTTGTCTCAGTTCCCCGGCTAGGAATACGGATTCCCTTCCCCTTGCGCTTCCAGGTGAGGCGATGCCTCGCCCTGCTTCAGCTCTCGCTGGTCAGGCTGCAGCAGCTGACCAGCACCGATTGTCCGGCACTCCCTAGTGAGATGACCCCAGTACCTCAGTTGAAAATGCAGAAATCACCGGTCTTCTGTGTCACTCGCGCTGGGAGTTGGAGACTGGAGCTGTTCCTATTCGGCCATCTTGCTCCGCCCCCTCCTGTGTTACCTCTTAAAGGGTGAGAAAGGCAGTAAGACAGGGTAACATGGAAAGCACTGTGTGTTTATAACTAATTTGGACAGTGAAATCTCATAGCTTTTGCAGAATTCTATTCATTAGAAGGGAACCATTAGGTCCAGCACCACTCAGGAAGAGGGGCTTACACTGGGGCACAAATGCTAGAAATGGAACACGGGGTTTCATTTGTGATAACTACTACAGGTACCTCCTGGGAAATCTTAGTAATATTTGGGGCAGGGGACTTTCAGGACCTCAAGATTCTGCATCAACTAATGTAAATAGCCAAGTTAATAGACTTAGATGACATGTGTGTTCCTGAGGATAGATCTTTATGTATTTCTAAATGCCTCTATTGTGTTGGAGTACAGTGTGGAGATTTGAAAAGGGAGAAGAAGGAACAGAACTGTTTTCTGAAGTTTGAAGACCTACGTCAATATTTCTTAGGTTTCTTTAGCCATATTATCTTGAACACAAGAAGGCAACTTTAGCTGGACACAAAATCAAACATTTCTGCTCAATTTTTGAGATACACAACTCTTGCCTATTTTGTCTGCTTTTCTGTTCTCTTATAGGCTATGGCAGCTTTGTTCAATGATTGGTTTTATGTCATCCTAAGCATTCTTCTATATGATGTAGGTTATAAAGGTTGAATGGCAAGGACTATAAGCAAATAATGATAAAGGAGGCACAATCAAAGATGTTGAAAGCTTTTGCTTCCATATAGAATACCTTCTCTTGTGTCATTATTCTGTTATCTTAGGTCTTTGTCATTTTTGGAATATTTCTATTTGGAAGTCTTCCTCCATGGGATTGGGAATGAAAAAGTGAGTTTAAGGCCACCATCTGTTTGTGAGGATCCAATACTGCTCTGAATGCTTCTGTAGGAACAGGTTGAATCTTAGCAAAGAGTATCACAGTTTATCTGACTCATCTCATGCTGGGGTTACTTAAATCATATCTCAATTGTCTTCTGCATTTGATTGTTCACTTATCAATGTTCAATATGCTTGCTGATGTTTATGTTATGGCCTGCTCTCTGAATGACTCTACAGGGAATCAGGTTTTGGAGTTAAAGATACTAAGCAGGTGTTGGGAGGACTAGTCATTTTGCACGCTTGAAGAATGGGTCTTCTATCAGATGTTAAGTTAAACTGAAGTCCACCTGGTCTTTAAGAATGCGCTAGTTTAGGCTGAAGAAGGCACAAAGCCTATTCCCACTCCTTGCTCATCACCCCTCAAAATAAGACAACAAATGGCCTCTCATCATTCTCTTCATAAATACCTATGCCTCCATTGAGGATTGGGAGAGCTGGGAATATGCAGCATTGTCTCCTGATTTTTTATATTTCCAAATATTTATATATTCTTTGCCATTAAAAATACAATCAACTTTATATCTTCTGCCTGTTGACTTCTTTCTCTCAAGTTTACTTCTTCCCAAAGATGATGCCCAGGCAGAAGTCATGACCTTGAAAACATGGCCCCATGCACCCCTCTAGGCTCTTGTATTTTCATTCCTTTTGAAGTCCCCCGACTCTACCACCTCTGGTTTATTATCTGTCTGGAGAACATTTCCCTTCTCATACCTTTGTGCTTAGGCACATTGCCTATCTCCAGTTTGAAAAGCTCATCTTTCTTGCTCTCCCTAACATCCTATTTCCCTTCTGCATTCAACAGGCCATTATAGTAGTGTCATGGGAGACATTTAACTAGCAAAGTCTACCTTGAGAACCCAGGCAGAATGAGGAAGAGTGAACTGGACTTTAAGATATTAAGTATACTGTTAGTGTGAACAATTCTACAATAAAATAAAGTGACTTATAGTTATTAGAATTTAGATCCTAACTCTCTCACTTACTAACTTTGTGACCTTTATGAACCTCAGCTTCATCTATAAGATGTCAATGAGATGATGACAGTTACTTCAGGAGGTTCTCAAAACTGACTAAGGTAATTTTTGAAAAGCATTTATTAGGATGCCTGGCACATAGTAACCTTTCACAAATCCTACCAATATTTGATCTTCTTTTTTCTTTCAGTTTGTACTCTATACTCTTGGTCTAACTTTTAGGTGTCCTCTGAGGACTTGAAGAAACAAGGACTCTCCAGCCACTAAGCATCTGTCTCTTTCTGCAGTCTGGAAAGCCCCAAGTGCCAGAGCACAAAGAAAAACCAGTCTCTGGAGGAGGTGCAGTGTTTGGCTGCTGGGCAGAGGCCAAAGTAAGGTGGGTGTCCAGGGATAAGGCAGGATGATAGAGTATCCAGAAGGAAAAGAGGGCTCCCAGTGGGAATTCTTTGGAAAAGAAAATACTCCTCCCCATGACTTTCCATTGTTTATTGATTTTTGTGTCATTTTTTCCAGCTCCTCTTGAAGAGTCCTGTACAAACCCCTCTTCTTTTGAGTAAAAGAAATGTGGACTACCAGGCATCAACCCATCAGGGAAAGTTGAATAGAGAAAACTCCAAGGATGTAGGTGACTGACCTGGGAATCAGGTGTTGGGCTGATAGAGATCGAATGTTGGGCTGATGACCTGACGTCAAGCCTGGGTCACCCCAGAATGAAAGTTACAAGCCCTCACGCCTCCCATATAGGGCTGTCTAGGTCTGGTGGTATATCCGCTGATATCAAGGCTTTATGGAAATGATGTCTGGATGAGGGAGGTAGAGAGGGAATGGAAATATGGTTACTTTGATTCAAAGCAGAGAGAGGAAAGGTAAGTCCAATTTTGAGTTGGTGGAGTAACAGTTTTCAGGGACCAAGAGAAGTTATAAGAAAAGAATCCAAGCAATAGGGGTGACTCTGAGTATGCTTGGTTGGACAGTGGAGGTACTCAGGAAGAGGCACAGGGTTGTCATAAAGGGAAAGGCTCTATTCAGATGAGTTACACATTAGTTCTTTTACCTGTAAGACAATTTCAACTTGAATTGTGTACTTCCCTCTCTTTTAATAGAAATGAAAAATCCTCACAGGTCTTGTGCTTTGTGAATCATGAGTTATTAACATTAAGAGACTTTTTATTTTTATATTTATTTATTTTTTATTTTTATTTGAGATGGTGTCTCCATTCTGTCATCCAGGTTGGAGTGCAGTGGCATGATCTCGGCTTACTGCAACCTCCACCTTCCAGATTCAAGTGATTCTCGTGCCTCAGCCTCCTGAGTAGCTGGGACTACAGGTGCTTGCCACCATGCCCAGCTAATTTTTTGTATTTTTTGTAGAGACGTGGTTTTGCCATATTGTCCAGGTTGAACTGTTGAGCTCAAACAATCCTCCCACCCCAGCCTCCCAAAGTGCTAGGATTACAGACTGAGCCACCATGCCCGGTCGAACTTTTTAAAGCTACTTTTCAGTGACTGGGCCTCTAGATCTGCATGTGAAAGTTTCCACAGGATTAAAAACAAAGGCAGATGCGGGGCTAGAAATATGTCTTAGGAGAGCTTGGACAGAGCATTCTGAAAACAGTATGCCTTACCAGCCTGAGTGCAACAGTATGTATATTATGTATATCTTGGTTTATTTCTACATAGGTGTGTTCATGTGTTCACACTGTAATTACTCATCTAACTGAACACTTGAGATTTGTGCATTTTCCAGTATGTCCATAATGGTTCAAGAAGAAAACCAAAAAATTAAGGAACAGGCAGTTGTGTGAGATGTTTTGGTAAAACAGAAAGAAAAAGAGTCACTGGACTGGCAACAGATCCTTAATGGAGATGACATTTGATCTTTGCCAAGAAATTTTCAGTATCAATACATTGAGTAAAATAAACATTTTAAAAAGAAACAGCCAACAAAATCAAATATCTTTTTCTTCGAAAAGATTACCAACAATTAAATCTCCAGCAGTGCTAATTAAGAAGAAAAGTAAATGAAGAATTAAAAAAAAAAACAAAAAAACAAAACACTCTCGAGGGCATGAAAGGTATGCCCAGTTAGTTTCCAGGGCTGGAGGATTGAGGCAAGCATCAGCTGAGGCTGCCTCCTGAAGAAAGATGAATTTACACAGGGCAGCCAGGGGAGGAATATCCTGCATCAAAGGTGAGTGGGGAAGAGGCTGTTTGGATCCCCAAGCTTTCTGCAGCCCTTTATGCAATAATGCATAAGCCTGAGTTTGTGGCATCCAGAACACATGCGGTAGTTTCAAGCATATCCTGAATTTTCTTTCACTCTTTACTACTATTCTACTTCAAAAGCTTTCCCTAATCTTCTTGTGACCCATCACTTAAGATGTCTCATCCAGTGTGCCAGCAGTTTACAGTAAGCCCCTATAAACTGACTGTGATGTGGAGCTCACTACTCTATTCAATCTGTTCCATGAAATAGCATTTCTTAAACTCAGGGATTTTCTTCTTCTTGTAGGTTCATTTCTTTTATACAGACCACAGAGTGTAATCATGTCCCAGAAATCTGGCTTTTTAGAAAACAACTGAGGATTCCCATCACAGCTATTATTGGCATCTGGGTGTGGAGTCAATCAGTGCTAGGCTTTCTAGAAGGTTAATTGAAGGGGCAAGCATATGTCTTTTGGTTAGGATTGAGAACTTGGTAAACGTTCCACTAGTGCTCGGCTAACGGGGAAAATGTCTACTGCAGTAGATGGGATTCTGAGCATAGAATTCCATTAATCTGATCTACCTCATCACTCAGGCAGAACTGATGCCCCTGATGAGAACTTAAAAAGGGGAAACTAGAGACAGTATACAATGGCAGCTTCCTACTATGGAAATCCTTTATTCAGGAGACGCACAGGAAGTAATAGATAAAGCAGGCTAGTCTTGAGGTTTGGCAAATAAGCACACATCATTTAAGAGTGCCTGAACACCTAAGACAGTTCTTAGGCTATATATGACTACTGTTATGTCAACACAAATCACGCACTTGATGTGGTGAACTACTAGGCTGAGGCCTTGAGATATATAAATTAGAACCATGAGGGTTTAAGAAGAGAGCTCACATGTCCTTAACCTATTCTAGTCCATTCTTGGCATCCAGAGTTCAGGTCTGTGACCAACCTACATACCCATTTCTCTGGAAGCAAAATGATCTAATGGCAATAGGAAAAAGAGTTGAAGTAGCAATTTAGACTGAAAAAGAAATATTTGTCATACCTGCCTCTGCTCCATCCTTAATCTGAATTCGGTTTGGTAAGAGTTGTTACATGAGAGCAGAAGTGGAGCTATTCTTAGGCTTTCTAATTAAAGAGGGGTTGTAGGCAAAAGTAAGGACGATGTTGTCACAGGTGTGATGAAGAAAGAAAAAAAAATATCAAACTAGCAAACAAAATTCTAAACTTGAGACCTGATCTATAATGGGACAGACAGTGGGCTCCTCATCATAGTCCAATTAGAAGAATCTTGCTGTGTATAGCCTGTGGGTGAGACATCTTCAGCGGTGGATTATGGGAGGACAGGAGAAAAGCTTCAGGCAATGTGGGTTGAGTGGCTTTTTACTTTTTAATAGTGGTCTTCAAGTCACATACTCTCATTTAAGGATGCTACTTGGAGCAATCTAAAAGTATGGGATTTATGCAGGGAAAACAGTTTCATTTTATATTAGCTACATTTTATTCAGCACCAAAGCACCAAGCATCACGCTGAGCACTTTTACAAAGCTTATCACTTAAGTCTCAAAATATCTCTATGATGTAAGTACTGTTACCTCCATTTTATGGATGAAGAAACTGGGGCTTGGTGTGTATACATAATTTGACTAAGGCAAAGTGGCTAGCAAGTGACAGAGTGGATTTTTAAGTCTAGAGGTATGAATCTAGAACCAATGCTTTTTGCCTCTTGATGATGTAGGAACAGTACCACATTTTGAGTGTGGTGCATGAAACTATGCAGGATTTGTAGGCTGTATTCTGAAGAACAAAACCTAGGGGTTCCATGAAGAAGATCAGCCACTGTCTCCCAAAGCTGAATGTTACCACCAGAGGCAGCAGCAACCCTTGCAAAGAATATTCTTACATGGCTGGGAAAATGTGTCCATGACCAAACACCATGTGAAATCATGGAAACCAATCATCCTATGGAGAAAGTAACTAAAGGGCTACCACATAGGACTGTAATGGTAGTTTAGGCTGACTACTTCTATTTTGGGTTCTCCAGCCAGATTATTACACATTATAGGATATGGTAACACTTGAGAGAGGCAACGGATGGTGAATGCAGCAATAAACAGAGATCAACAAGTGGTGTACCTCAGCTGCTGGCTGTGCACAGCAGTAGCTATCTTTGTCTCATCAAACCTGGCCAAGTGAAACCCCTAACCTTGTTTTAGCCACAGTTATCTTCTTGACTATCCACGTTGGGCTGGATGGACACCTGGGAGTTATAGCTTAAACCCAAAACTTATCACACACTACATGATCTTGGCTAGAATATTTAATCTCATTTAAGTTATACAAACTGTGTTGTATGGAATGGATGTTTGATCTATTTTAAAAATGGAGGAATACACTCAGATTATGAATACTACGCTTTTTAACATAGTACTGGCACATAGTATGTTCATAATAAAGTGCTTAACTTTCTAAAGGATAAAGCTTCCTTGTTGCCTGGAATGACTTGGTAGTTTATCATGAAAAAAGAGTTAGCTGCACTGAAAAATCATAAAAGCTTATTGGAGAAAGTTCATCTATAAGGCAGTCCCAAGGTTTTCTTTGTACTAATTTAATCTGTTAATTGAACCTAAGTAAATAGGATATTCAGGGCAAAGTTTAGAGAAAGCAAGGATTATAAATATTTTCAGGTACTTTATTATCTCCTATGGAAGGTGATTTTGTTGTTCTCTAATGATCTTATTTTTCCCAACTCATTCATGTATTTCTTTCACCACAAGAATACTTCTTTCATATTTTTTTTATAGGCACTGCACCAAGGATAAAAAATATGGTATGTTTGACCTCAGGAAGCTTTTGTTCATACAACAATGAGTAACCGAGCATACAGAGATGAAAGACAGATTCATTTCTCTGTTTATCCTTCATTCCGTGGAAACTTTACCATAAAAAATATATATTAATAGACTTATTTTAATAGACTTGTGACCTCAGTTATGGATTACATCCTTTGTATAAGATCATAAACAAGAGACATACACCTAAATGCATACAATAAAGTCTAGGGAGAGCATTACAATGATCAATTTAGTCTCTCTGAGGTCACGACAGGAGATTGCATGAAAGCTCAGATGAAAGGGTATGGACTGGGGAAGGAAGAAAGCAGAAAAGGCTTTCCAAAGGAGGTAAGCCATGAGCTGATTCATGAACAATGAATACAAATTTGTAAGGGAAGAATATTAAGGAGGATAAAAGTGGCACAGGATAATTTTGTCAGATGCCACATTTTTGATCCTGAGATTACCACCAAGCTGAGAATATCCCTAGGTTTTCCCAGCATCACACGTGTCAACAAATCTTACAGGATTGCATTCTTCTCATACATCATTTGTGCATTAACGGGAAAAAAAGTCTCACTTGTGATGCTGGGTCCAGCCTACAACCACACAATGGAAACCCTGCTTCCTTTCTCCTTGTGGGTATCCCAGGACTGCAATCTTCACAACTTTGGCTGGCTATCTCACTGAGTGCCACGGATATCATAGCCCTGTTAAGAAACACCCTCACTGTGACTGCAATCTGGATGGATTCCACTCTGCATGAGCCCATGTGTTGCTTTCTGTGTGTTCTGGCTGCTGTGGACATTGTTATGGCCTCCTCGGTGGTACCCAAGATGGTGAGCATCTTCTGCTCAGGAGACAGCTCCATCAGCTTTAATGCTTGTTTCACTCAGATGTTTTTTGTCCACTTAGCCACAGCTGTGGAGACAGGGTTGCTGCTGACCATGGCTTTTGACCGCTATGTAGCCATCTGCAAGCCTCTACACTACAAGAGAATTCTCACACCTCAAGTGATGCTGGGAATGAGTCTGACCATCACCATTAGAGCTGTCACATTCATGACTCCACTGAGTTGGATGGTGAGTCATCTACCTTTCTGTGGCTCCAATGTGGTTCTCCACTCCTACTGTGAGCACATAGCTTTGGCCAGGTTAGCATGTGCTGACCCCATGCCCAGCAGTCTCTATAGTCTGATTGGTTCCTCTATTATGGTGGGCTCTGATGTGGTCTTCATTGTTGCCTCCTATATCTTAATTCTCAGGGCAGTATTTGGTCTCTCCTCAAAGACAGCTCAGTTGAAAGCATTAAGCACATGTGGCTCCCACGTAGGGGTAATGGCTTTGTACTATCTACCTGGGATGGCATCTGTCTATGCGGCCTGGCTGGGGCAGGATGTAGTGCCCTTGCACACCCAGGTGCTGCTAGCTGACCTGTATGTGATCACCCCTGCCACCTTAAATCCCATTATCTATGGCATGAGGACCAAACAATTGCGGGAGAGAATATGGAGTTATCTGATGCACTTCCTCTTTGACCACTCCAACCTGGGTTCATGAACACAATATCTGTTCAGATCTGGAGCATTCCAGCCACCTTCAAAGATGCCTTAGAGATTTGTGGAGCTGGATTGGTTTACCTGGTACTATAAGGAATTCTAAGATGAAGCTGTAAAGGATATCTTTGTGTCACTTTTAAATTTCTACCAAGAATATGAATGAAATGTTTCTAATTTTCTGACATTTTTAATGGGTTAATACAATAGTGTCTGAATCAGAGTAAGTTTGGTATAGAATACAGCTCTGGAATTTGTCCTTCTACAGCTTCTGACCCATATTTCCTACCTACTATCCTACCATCCCCTCTGCTGAAGAAACCAAGTATTTGGTATCTCCCCTGAAACCTGACTGATATTCTCAGAACTGTTCTTTTCTCCAAGTGATTACATGGAAGAAGCTATTAATATATGACCCTGCCCTCTGGCCCAATAGTGATCTCACTCCATTTGGGTTCTATGTTCACACCTAGACCAGGGTCCTTCCCAAGCCATATGGTTTACTGTTTATCTAGGGAGATATAAACTTGGGATCAGAGATGCTGGTAATTCTACAACACATAAACTGGAAGGAGAAAATTGCGATTGGCCCATGCATCAAAGGCCAATCTCCAAGAACGGATGAAGAGAATAAGTCTTTGGTTCTCTGATTCCAAATCACTTTGGACACCCAGGTATATTGTTATGTTCTATAAAATACCACTTAACTTTTAAATGTATCCTATTGTTAAGCTAGTTGGAGTTAGTATACCAATTACCAGCTTTTTGTTTTTAAGCAACAGAAGGTAAGTTAATACAAGTTTGGTTTTGGAAATCTTTCTTGTTGCTTCCTAGTCCCCATCTGTATAACTTAACCTTAAGGCATAGAAGAGAGGGATCAAATATACACAGGTCTTTCTTCTTGTGGGCACCTCTCAGGGGGTGTGCTCTGGGATGAAGAGGTTAATATAGAACAATATAGATAAAGAAGTTGAAATGTAAGCATTCTTCTTCAGGTTACTGGATGCTTACATGATTTTTGGTTTTGTTTTTCCCTTTCAGAAAATCTTGAACTGAGTAATCAGTATATGTTAAAAGAAACAGATCTCATATATAAGAGATGTACATTTAAAATCTTAATAAAAGATAATTTCCTACTAGTGTTAAAATTCAGTGTGAGAAGAAACTGTTGACAGCAAGTTACTATACCTGAGTCTTAACACTTCCTGTCTATTGATAGAGAAAACAACATTAATTCAGAGTATTAAAAATTAAATAAATAAAACATGGAAAGCAGATAACACTATCTCTGACATATTGTATGAACTTAAAAATATGCCCAATACATTTCTAATTCCATAATTTCAAGGGAGTAGTCCTATACAGACCAGTACTCATATGACAATTCTTTCAAATAGACAAGCTCCTTAGTAACTTAACATCCATACCTTTTGCTAATATTAGACTTGTTTACCTGCCAAGAATGTATTCAATTTTTGAATACCAGCAGAGTAGAAATCAACCTCTTAAAAATCTGATAATGATGTACTAAGGTCCCAAAGGGTAGTAAAGTGAAATTTTTTTCCCTCACAACCCCTACCATAAAACAAAACAAGATTATAAGGTTACAACATTAAAAAAAAAAAGATTATAAGATTATAAGGTTGTTAAATACATTTGGTAAGATTTTCATTTTGAAATGTCACATTATTCTTTCTCCATAACTAACCTGAAAAATTGGCTAGGTCCATTAAATGAAAGCATATTGGATGCATTAAAGAATCTAATATAAAGCAACAAAGGTATAGTCCAGCCTGCACTCCAGACACTAATTTCTTCCCAGCATTTCCATCAGGAAGCTTGCCCTACCAGGTCTGTGTTTCATTCTCATTGTTTTTTTCTAAAAGCAGATGGAACCCACTGCTAGTACTCAAGTATTTACTGAACCACATACTTCCCAAAGTGTGCTGATTCCTTTCCATGGCTACCCCGAATGGAAACACCTGTGCTTCTTACCATCATTCAGACACTGCCCTGGCCCATCACATTAAGCAATGTGTGCTCTCTTAACCAGTGCCTGGGATGCACAGTAGACCCTTCATGTTTGGATTTTAAGAGATTACAACCAATCTTGATTGAAACAAATGAAGACTGCCTATCTGTAGGTAGTTGTGAACCTAAGGCTTTGCCCCTATGTCTCCTTTTCTTTCTGTTTTTGCAGTATCCTGGCATTTTACCCTCTTTGCAGCCTTCTCCCTTAAGGCTCAGGTATTGCCTCCCTCAGTTTCTCTGCAAAACAAGGGTAGGCAAAGCTCGTCCCTGCCTTGCAGTGAAGGCTTACACCAAACTGGGGATGCCACTCTAGGCATTGCAGGGAGCAGTGCAGGGACCCCACCTCCACGTGGCCACCTACCTCCTGCCCTACTAGACCACTTATGAAAGGTACGGTAGAAGAAATTACCCATTAAATTCATATTTGAACAGAAGCATAATTAGGTATCCTCTAGTTTTCACTGCCCCTTTTAGATAAAAACAGATTATTTTTGTTTTGATTCCAGTCATATGAATGAAAGTTCCCTCACTTAAATATTTAATACACACAGACACACACACACGCACATACACACAGTACTAGACTAGGGGTACAATGGTGAACAGACAAATAAGGTCCTTGTTTTCATATGGTTCTCAGGAGGGAAGTGTAAACAACTACTCTGTAGAAAATGGTTTTCAGGCACTTAGAGCTTCAATCTTCTTGTCTGGTCTTAAAAATCAGACAATCTGTAATAATGTGGATTGTTTAACCTTACAACTCTTCTAACAAGTAATCAGAGTACCCAAACAGGCTTATAAATGTAAAAAACAATCAAACTAACCTAAAAGAGTACATTGCCAATGACGCCATTTCATTCCTTCCTTCATTCTAAGTTTGAATGAATTCATCACCTAACAATCCTCCGTTTCTAGGAAACTTCCAAGATTTGTCCTAATAGCGAAAGAACAACATTGATTTTTCCTTAACCCTTTTGTGCCAAGTGTCCACAGACATTAACTGAAGTCCTTCCTAGGGACCTACTTCTCAATTATCCCCAGGGAATCCCCCGACAAAGATGCTTCTCTAATGGTGGCAGGCTCAACCCTTTGCCAGCACCAGGGTCTGTGACTCACCAGCTCATTCCCCTCCAAGCAGATGATGGAAACTTCTCCCCTTCTACTGCTAATTCTCAAGATGCAGCCTGGAAGCATGGTGGGCAGAATGATTTTATTTCTCCAAGTTTGGCCTGTTTTAACTCCTACATACGTGAACAGCCAATATAATACAATTAAAGTAGAAACACAATTTTTAGTATTCCTTATCACAGCCATTTGAAGTACCTTTCTGCCTGAAAGGCTCTAGACTATCAGGAGAGGCCCTGAGACAAAGGCACTGCTATAATATGCGGGCTGTATCATGGCACAGTGGCAAGGTCACCACGTGCAAAATCTGTGGCTTGCCTGCCTCTGTGCCTCAGACCGAACAAATGCATGGGATGGATCTGGGATCTATACAACAGTTTCATGAGGCAGGACAATAATATGAGGTTTTATGCTGAATTACAACCATTTTCCCAATGAGGACACATAAAACCTTCCATACATGTGAGAAGTTTCAGATCCAAATATAATAAATGATGTACAGGCATGTGACCTGTGAAGTGAGTTTGTCAACCTTGTTTCATATGAGTGTGAAAAATGCTTTATAATTTTGATAATCTTATCTTCAGCAGCTTTGTAAGAAATAACTTGCTCCAGCGGTCAGGCATGGTAGCTCATGCCTGTAATCCCAGCACTTTGGGAGGCTGAGGTGGGCAGATCACGAGGTCAGGAGATCGAGACCATCCTGGCTAATATGGTAAAACTCCATCTCTACTAAAAATACAAAACAATGAGCCAGGTGTGGTGGTGGGTGCCTGCTGTAGTGCCAGCTACTTGGGAGTCTGAGGCAGGAGAATGGCGTGAACCCAGGACGTGGAGCTGGCAGTGAGCCGAGATTGTGCCACTGCACTCCAGCCTGGGTGATAGAGCGAGACTCCATCTCAAAAAAAAAAAAAAAAGAAAAGAAATAACTTGCTCCATTAAGGTCATTTCAGTTTCCCCATTCATAAAGTGAAAATACAAACTAAGGCTCACAGGTTTTCTGATCCTGCCACTTAGAGAAAAAAAGCAGGACTAGGACACTGGTCTCCCAGGAGTCCAAGGGACAGTGATTTGCCCAGCTTGTGCTCAGAGAGGGAACGGCAGTGGGGTGGCTTGGGTGGGTCTGTGTCCCCCTGCTGCATTGAATTTCTCTTGCCAGGTGGTCAGAGAGTGAGGGTCACATAAAGGTTGCTTAGTTGTAGCAAACCTCAGGGGAAGCATCCTCTGACTGGCCTCAGCACAACAACCAGCTCTGGGTATGGGCAGCATTTTTTTGGCCTATTGGGAAAGCCTATCTAATGGTGTCCCGAAGATTGTGTCTACTTCATCATCCTCACTGACTTAACTGTGACACCGGACAGGAATCAGGGAAGAGGGGGGTTGGCTACTCCACGGACAAAGTCCTGATCCTTACCCCAACAAGTCACCTTAGAACTGCTCTGATCCTCACCATCAGCCCTGTCACGCTTCCCTCATGGGGTGCAATGCTCATTTGACTGGGCCTCTGCTTTTTAAAATAAGTGGTTTCATGACAGACTTTAGCCTGGTAGCAATGACCAAAGGATCAGACAGAGGAATCCTTGGATTCTGAGCTCACGTCAGTTTCAGGGGATACCTGTCAGTGGCTGGGTCCTCCAAGCCCCATGGGGGCCAGGCCCAATTCCAAGGACTGTCTGGTTAGGATGGTAGCTCTCTTAGTCCTCCCCATCCAGGGAGCAGATGGCCAGAGGAGCAGTATTGTTGGTTCCAATGCTGTAGCAAGGACTAAAATAGGGCAGGAGGCGCCCAGGGAAGGGATAGCGGGGGAAAGTGAAGATGTGGGAGCCATAGTCAGTCACATTGTAGAAGGAAATGTCATGGGCCTCATAATCCACGAAAATTCCCACCCGGCGAGGAGGGACGGGCAAGGACAGGAGGGGGTACTCATCGGTGCCTGCTCGGTACTCATTTCCTTTCCTCAGCCTTATCACCCAAAATCCATAGTGGGGGGATAAGTAGACCACCTCCTTCCGGTCTACATTTTGCTTACATACTCCCAGGCCCCACTCAGACCTGTCTCCCACCTCCACCTCCCAGTAGTGCCGGCCTGAGGAGATGCACTGGCTTCCCAGGACAATATTATAGCGGTAAAATCTCTCAGGATTGTCTGGCAGTTTCTGGTTGGTGTCTCCATAGTGCACACGTTTTCTGTCTTCAGACACGATGAGACGGGAGTAAGCAGTATCTGGATCCAGGCGCACATCAGCTAGAAAAAAAGGTCCTGGTTGGTAATAGTGATATCGGGCCACGGGGCATGGGTGAGGGCTGTCTGATAAATTCAGCCACAGATTTCTCAATAATGAGTGGGTGAGGCTGGATGGAGCACCCAGAGGGCACTGAACCATTGAGGGTCCCTCCGACTGTCCACTATAGTCTCCCCCAGGATCCATTACCTGCATAGGTCTTCAGGATCTCTCTTAGCCCCAGCACACGGCAATCTGTCTTCAGCTCCAGGGAGATTGGTTCTGGCCGCTGCAAGCTCCAAGATTTGCTCCTGGTAGAGGAGGGTGAACCTCAGGGCCAGGAGTCCCGGCTTTGCCACATGGGCCTTATCTTAGTACAGAGAAGAGGGGCTTGGCCAGGGACGTAGTAAAGTGCCCCACCCCAGCAAAGCCGAGACATGATGGTTATGGTTATTTGGCTGAGCCTCAAGCTGTTTGTGTGCAGAGGTGAGAACACCCACATGCCCATGCTGTGGGAAGGGTTGGATGTATATTTGATTCTGGGAGAGGAAGAAGTGCACACATTTTCTGTTGGACATGAAGGAGTCATGGGCAGTCTTTTTTCCTCTTTGAGCAATCGACTTGAAACCACATATTCTATAGCTTCACTTGATATACATTTGATAAAGTACAAAGAAGAAAAAGGAAAGATCAACAAAGATTCCTTAGCCATTACCATGTAAGTGGGACGAGACTGTGGACCAGCACCTGCTTTTCTGTGTGCATCGAGTCTGTGCTCTGTCCCTACTTCTGGCTCCAGCCAGGCCCCACTATGCCCTACAGGGCTGCTTACAGGCTCCAAGGGTGAGAACATACCTGTTTAACACTTCCTGAATATCCTAGGAGGAGAAAAAAAATGCAACACCTGAGTATGTGCTATTCCTCAGAGGGAACAGACATCAAACTGGCAGGGAGTTTCTCTACGGGAAGGGAGACAGATACCAAGAATGGAGAGATGCCATGCAGAGGTAAGGAGAGGCCTATGGAAGGATGGAAGAGCAGGCTGAGCTTTGGCTGAACTGGCCAACTTCAGGCTCCATCTCAAGACTCTCAGGCTAGAGGAGAGGGCCTAGAATGATGCCAGAGCTGCCTGAGCACTGTCCCACCTATGACACTACAACAGACCAGGTCATCCACCAGCCAGGGAGAGGGAAACAGCAGGTATTCGCTGGGGAAACACAGGATCCATGATCAGCTGGGGCAGAGTGCTGGCAGTCCCTACTAAAGAGTAACGGATGCTCTTTCCTGGAGTCTCAGTCTATCTTCAGCTATCACTCAGGGTTACCAGGAAAACCTGCTACTCACCTGCAACATCCAGCGGACAGGCCTCTGTGACCTCTCTTTCAACTCCGCAATCATCCTCCACAGGACCCGGCTCTGCTGGATAAGCTCACTATGGTTCAACTCCAGTTTCTGCATGGTCTCCGCCGCCTCCTGCTGTAGGCTGGCCAGAGCTGCTGTTACCTCTGCCTCCAGCTGCCGATGTGGTGGCTGCTTTTTCTCCAGTAATCGCTGGTATTTCTCAAACTCCCATACAATACTCTGTTTTCGGGTTTCCACCTGTATCTGTGGAGCCAAGGTGGAAATCAGCACTGATACTTTCAGTTATCCAGTATCGAGCATACTGACATATGCATACACACATACTCTGCAGCGGTACCAACCACGTGACAGGCTATGCAGGGGCAAAGATAAAGGATACTATTTTTCCTAGCTTCCTGTTCCAGCTCCACCACACGCTTCTAAGTCTCTATTGTCACTCTTACTGACTCCAGTAGGGTCCAGGATATTATCTAAATACTACAAGCTCTAGACTATTTTCCATTTTCAGAATAATGACAAGATGTGTTACATTTAAGTCTCTAAGGCAGTGTAACTTAACTACACTGTTAGGTGGTTCATTTTCATGTTGATATTATATCTGTTCAATGTGCTCTTTTAGATTGGTTCAGTGTTACTTTCTGCTGATCAAAAGTTCTAGTAGTTTGATACTTACTGGCCTCAAATTTATTTCAGAGGTGATTTTCCAATATTTTAATAACCAGACTCTTAGCAAATATGCTCTAACTTGGGAAAGTGAAAGAGAAACTCTGCTTTACTAAGCATGATATAAGCCACGCTGTTGTGAGCTGACACACGTGAGCACGTGCTTTCTCTTTCTCATATATGAGGATACAAGACCAGAGGTTATCCCTACATCACCAAGGAGAAATTGGAATTAAGAGGTGACATGGCCTACCTAAGGCCTGGGACAGAGAAAACAGGGATTAGAACCCCAGGCTCTGTGATTTCAAGCCTTACATTCTGCCTCACAGAGATAAGAATACTACCCCAGGCCAGCTCCAGGACTGCACAGGACGACTGACACAAACTCTTTTCCCCACAAGGCAACCTGCCTTCCAGGTGGCAGTTCGTTTCCTTTCACCAACTTCCAGCTTCCAGGCCTCTTCTTGCTGTTTCTTCAGATGTTCGAGGGCCTCATGAAGTTCCCACTGCAAGAGACAAAACCCTCATGAGGCCACCTCCGGCAGCCTAGACTTCCTAGCATTGGGAGGCTGTGGGAGAACCAGGGTCCTTCAGGCAACCAGCCACAGTGAAGGCTGTGGGGAAAGGGAGTGTGACAGAGGAAGTAGACTGCCCAGATGACATCCAAGGTAGCTCTCTGGGCTGAGAATAATTTCAACTTCCACAGTCTCTAAATGTCTGTAAACTGGAAGAAAAGGTCCATTTCCAGCCTCTCCAGAAAAGTACCTTGGACTTTCCTTTCCATGTCAATTTCTATCCTTATCTTATTTATTTTTATCTTGCTGTCTGCCAGAACCTTGTTACTCCAAATGTAGCTCAAGTGGATCAGCAGCATCCACATCACCTAGGAGCTTGTTAGAAATGCAGAATCTTGGCCTCCCCTTAGACCTACCAAATGAGAATCTCAGTTTTAGCCAGATCTCCCAGATGGTTCATATGCATATTAAGGGTAAGAAGCACTTTCCTAGAATAGCAATGCAAGGGATTTCTACTGAAAAGCATAAAGTGTGCAGACACACCATTTAATTCTGCTATTTCAACAAAATAGCAATTATTTTGTTAAAATTTATCAAAAGCTAGGTATATTTTAAGCTCTAAATATGCATGTGATATTTACAATCCCCTGAGCCTGGTATTAACCTCATTTTATAGACAAGAAAACTGAGGCTTAGAGGGTGACCTACCCAAAGTCATTCAGGTAATAAATGGTTGGGCTGGGATTTAATCCAGCCCTTTACCCCTGTGTTATACTATCTCCCTTTTCTAATATTCTCAAAAACAGAATGAGTTAGTAAACACTTTTCATATGTTAGAAATCCCTCCCATATAGGAAAAAAGCTATTCAGGGTATTTGTCTTACACTCTCACCTTCCTATTTCAACTCCAAAAAACAGAATTAAGACCAATGCTGGATCACTGGATCACAGAATCACTGAGATAATGGTTCCGATAAAGGTGTCATTATGGGCATCTGAGGAAGAGTAAAGAGAAGCCCAGAAGCTGGAAGTTGATGAGGTAAGGAACAAAAAAGGAGTCCCAGGTTTGTCAAAGATGACTTGTCAAACAAACAAACTTGGGAGAGGAGAAAGAGCAAGAAGACTTGAGTCACAGCCTCTGATCTTCCTTTCGCTAACTGGACCTGAAGTCATAAAGGACCTGAGAAGATTATATTAGATGACCTCTCTCACTCCTGTGATTCATCCATAGTTCTTTCCACCTCTAAAATAAATTACCATGTTTTCAACTTTCTAAGCCTCACTTTTGTCTATAAAATGAAGGAATAAGTGATCCATTCAATGCCAAACAACTACTTGCAGCATTGCCAGGAGTTTGCAGGTCAGATGTAGCCTTGACCATCTATATAAAAGCCTCATGCCTAAACTCATCCAAGGCATTCAGAATCTAGTTAAAACCCAAACTGATTTCCTTTACATTCTCAGTATTGAAATCAGCCTTGGGTTAGGCATTGAGCCATGTTAGGATCTGGGATGGGGTGTAGAGGAAGTGGGAGGGCAGGAAATCAAGGAAGGTCATGAATACAAGGAAAGGTATAGCTCCCTGTATCAGATTCCAGGGATCTGTGGGTGTCAGGAACCAAAGGAATCAGCTCTCAGTCTGTGATGCTGGTGGTCAAGCCCTTGATCTAGAAATAGCCAAGTTGGCGCCGGGGGAAGACTGGAGTGGCCAGTTTCCATCTCTCACCTTGTACTCCCAGGCAACATCCTCCATTGGCACAACACTGTGGGCCTCATGCTCTGGGGACCGGCTGCAGGCCTCGCACATTATCAGGACATCCTCTTTGCAGAACATCTTCAGCTTTTCCCCATGGCACTCACACAGATCACCCTTCAGCCCCATTCCCGGATGTAGCCTTAGCAGACGGACTTTTTCTACAACATTGGCCAGCTGCCAATTAGGCCGCAGGTTCCTTGGCTGGACAGGAGCTCGACAGAGGGGACAGGTGTAACCCCAGTTCTGGGATTCTCCTGGGATCTCCCAGAGTCCAGAGAGGCAGCTGTGGCAGAAGCTGTGGCCACAGTCAATGCTCACAGGCTCCCTCAGGAAGGTCATACAGATGGGACAGGCCACTTCTTCCACAATGGCTTCTACCAAGGCTGTGGGATCCATGGTTCCTTCTCACACCCTCCTCAGAACATGAATGAAACCAGGGAGAAGTAGTAAAGGCTGAGAAGAAGAAAAGAAAGACAAATAAGAGAAAAAGGTAACAGAGGAACAGAGAGATCAGTAACAGGAATGATTAATTTCTGGGGAAAAACCACCTTCCTTTTGACCCTTTACTGACCTTCTTTAATAAGCATTGGCCTTTCCAACTGAAGGGTGCATGGTCTGAATGGGTTACATTACTCACATCATGAAGGTGATAATGGGGATGCCTAAGTGAATGAATATTGGCAGTCCTCAGTCTTCACTCACTTGGCCAACTCTGATTCTCCTCTGGGTTCGTTCTACTAGACCATTACCATTCCAATCATGCTCTATAAATCAGCATTATTTCTCTTAAACTTGGGTAAGTTCACATAAAATGTGGTCTTTCAGTATCTGAAGTAAGGCCATAAATACTTCCAGACTCACTCTCTGGTATCTTTATATTTACATTTATACAACTCAAAGTGTCAAAAGGTAGTATGCCAGAAGCGCATTGCCTACATGCTCAATTTATTTTCTTGTGTTGCACACTAAAATGTAAAAACTGTCAAGGAAACAACAGTTCTTTTCCCATGCCTTTTAAACCCCTGTCCACTAACGTACTTATTATTCACCAAGACACCAAGACATTCTTCTGAGCTTTTAGTGATATGTTATAAGCAGAGATGAAATAACATCCTTGGAGATTAAAACAAAGATCATTTGATGATCATCACACCCATATTGATGAAATCACTACTCCAGCAAGAAATCTGAGATTTTTGCCAGGGCCGCATATGGGCATGGAACTTGAATAGTCAATGGCAGGCTCTTGGCTCAGTTGGCAATATTCATTCACTTTGCTAGTTTGTGTTACCAGCTAGAGTCTATACAAGGAAGGGCCATGTTGGTCCTAGTTCCTGTTGCATCCTCAGCACCTAAACAGCACCTGCAATGCAGATATTGCTGAGTAAATATTTGTTGAATGAATAAACCAGCTAGACATAGAAAATAGTTCCTAAACCCAAAATCCTTTTAGAATTTGTGAGGTAAATTGAGAGCATACATGAATAATAAAAGCAAGTACTCTTTGAGCACTTATATGATGTGCCAAGCACTGTTCTGAGCACTTTACATGAATTAAGTTGGTTTATTTCACAACCCTAGGCAGAGACCATTATTGTTCTCATTTTACAGATGTTTGGCTTGGGGCTCTGCCATCTATCTTGGACAAATTTCTTAACTTCTTTAGCTTTAAGGTATAATACAAATTCAAAAGGAGAGAGAAAAGTCACTAAGGTTTAGGGCAGTCCAGTAGCAGGAAGCAGGGCAGTAAATTTTGCAGGACTCTGATATGCCACTGACAGGGTGTGCCTTCTCACTAGACTCCCTGCCTCCTGCTTTTCTTCCTCCCACTATCACGACCAAACTGTGGGATCCAGTATCCTAAAACCTCCTTTTGGTAAGTCACTAACTTACTAAAGAATCTATCCTGGCTCCCGGTTAACAAGATCTCTCCTTGAAACAGCACCTGTGCCCAGTTAGGCAAAGGAATAAACTTCCGCACACTCCCGCAAACTCCTCGTCCATTAAATCTACCTGACTTGGGTTCCTGCTATTCTCCCAGTTGAAAATGACTTCTACATGATCCTGCTTTTGACGTCATTTGCCATGTGTTTGTCTATTGTCTTACTTCCCATACTAGAACTTTTCATGCAGATAGGGTCATTGTCTGTTTTGTTCATTTCTGTTTCCCCAATGCCAAGAACAGTGCCTCAAATACCTGTTGAATACGTGAAAACTAAATGTATATGTTGAGTTCCAACTGATAGATTGACTAAGTGGAGGATGTGTTAATATCCTTAGCTAAGTCAGTAGAGACATTAAGAGATACCATCTAAAGTCAATAGAACAATAAATGGAAATTGATACCTATTATTTAAAGCTACAAATGGAAGACCTAAAATAGCGATAGAAAATTGACAAGATTGTGGCAGTAGGAAAGCAAGGCAAAGAAATATCAAAATGATAAATCCAGAAATACAGAGGAACGCACATTATTTTGATTTAGGGTGATAAAAACATCTAAATGGGGAAAAATTAAAAGTGGCAGCCTCCTGCAAAGATCTGGGGATGGGTAGGCATTGCTCTTCAAAATAAGACCTGCTTCAATGTTTGACTTTTTATTATACATGAATTACTTTGAGAAAATTCAAATAATTAAACGTTCGGTTGCTTTGACTGTGCCTTCCGTAGGGTACAGTGAGAGTCTGAGAAGGGCATTTGAGAAGGGGGCGGGGCCTGGAAGACTTCCAGGAAGGACCCCAGTGGGAAGGGGGCAGAGGGGCGGGCGGTAACCTCCGGAGTCAGGGAGCAGCTGGGAACAGTAAGCTCCTGGCCTGGCCACAGGGCGTTGGGCAGGTCCCCAGGGCAACGGGCGGGTCGCGGTAAAGTGAGCTTGCAGGATCTGACTTCAGAAAAGGCAGAGTTCTCTACCCACCTCCCTCCTGGGCCCGGACTGGCGCTTCGCGGCGGAAACTCAAAGTGAAGAAGCCCGGTTTCGCAGCGTCCAGTGGCCCAGCGTCAGAAGCGGCCGCTCCCGGTAGCTCAGCACTTAGGGCCAGAGAGCGCCCGAGGCCCAGAGTCCAAAGCCCGGCAGTGCAGGCCCAGTAGCCCGCAGCTCCTAGGATACTACACCCGGCTCCAGGCCCCGGTCGCAGGACGGCAGCCAATGAGCGGCCGGCTGGGCCCAGGATGGCTTCGCCCAGGGGGCGGTGTGTTTGTGGGGACAGCCAATCACAGGCAGTGACCAGGGTAACCCTAGCCAATTGGTGATGAGACGGGGGTTCCGGCGCTTCTAGGCATGTCAATGCTTTTTCTCTACTTCCTGGGTTTTTCTTGTCCCTTCACCCACTCAGATTCCCTTAAAATGTAGAGGGTTCCAGAAGTTAGTTCCAGGATAGGTCAAAGGATTGAGGCTCCCGAATGATGCCGCTCAGGCTGTGCATTGAGAGACTCAGGTGGCTATTCATTTGCCAGTTTGTCTTGTTAAACTCAGAAGCCTGAGATTGGCCACGTCTGGTTCTGTGACCCAGCTTAGCATAGGGTTGGGCACACATATGATGTGGACTCTGCTGTTCCTGGGAATATTCGCGACCTCTTATGGTTCCAGGCTGCAAGTACTGGGTTCTTAAACAAGCAAAACAAAACAAAACAAACAAAACCTCTCTTTTTTCCTGGCACACTCTTACTCTTCAATACTTAAGTAACCAGCTTGTCATCACTATTGCCACAATCCACTTTTAAAGGTAAAAACAGACAACAGAGACCGAGAGTTAATGGAGAAATTGAATCCCTGGTCAAAAATTGTCGTTAAAACAAGAAGAAAAAAATTAAACAACTGGTATCCCTTCCTCACCCAAACACATAGACACATGCATGCGCACACAAAAACTGTTACTTAAGACAGCGATTTGGGTTTTTCCTTGTACTCCCAGGGCCTTGTCCTTCTCTTGACACTTAGGTTTTAATAAGCAAGTGAAGGCACCTCCTATCTACGTAGAAAATAACCAGGAAATCCTCCAATTGAAGCTCGGTTTCAAATTATATAATATCTTAATTATTAGGACAGAGACTCCAGAATGCTCATGCCAGTGTCTGAACGCAGGCTATGGTTAAAATTCTGAAGGGTGAGGCCCAGAAATTTCCTGCAACACATAGGGCTATGAGAAAAGACAAAAGTATCTTAGGTCTGAGCTGGACCGTCTGACTCACCCAGTTTTGGAGAAATGGCTGCTCTAATAGAATAATGAATTAATTAATTGAAATAAGCCATTTTAAACATTTATTTAACATCAATTTTTTGACAATATTATACTGGGTGCTGGGATTACAACTATGGTACATATAGTCTCTGCCTTTAAGAAGTTGAAGGTCAAGTTGGTTGTACTGCTCTGGAATCTCTGTGAAGTTAAAACAGTTAATGAGAAGATCATTTTCGTGTGTAAGGTGCAATTTGTAACTGTGACCGATTGTCAAGAACCGTGGTAATCAGGGTAACTGGGGGCGGGGGCTTGTATTCATGCGGGGAAGGCTGGAGAGAGGGCTTTTGAAGACGGATCAGTTTACTTCCAAGGCATAGAAGCTTTCCTTTACAGATATCTTCAGAGTGTTTTGTTTGTTTATTTGTTTGCTGTGAGACAGGTGTGTCCAGGTGAGGCTCTGTCTTGGACAAATTCCACAGCTGTAGCTGCAGACCCCAACCCTCTTCCCTGAATCCAAGATAGACCAGGACAACAAGATGAGTGGCTGACTGTAGGATGGTGCCCATCTGTGCTGTAGGGGAGGAGTAGCATCACAGGAGAAGCAAGAACTGAGAACTGTTTGGGGAACAGGGAAAGAGATATAGGCACTAAAGAAATAGGACTAAGGAAGAGTTAGGGAGTTAGTACAAATCTGAGGTCTGATATTCTGGAAAGAGACCAGAGACTGACTATATTGCATGTCATACAACATGCTTGCTTAGAGACCCCTAGTTTATTTTCTTCTCTTACTCTTTCCGAGGAAGTATGAGCCACACCCTCAATTAGTTCTGTACAATCTTAGGCTTGAAGAATATAATCTTAGGCTTGAAGGCTTTAAAGGGGAAGAAATAGCTGCCTGTGTTAGTGGCATGCCAGTCATCAGGAGAACCTGCTAGGGGTGGAAGGAGGAGGGTAGGAGTACAGCCCAGACCATGGATAGATACCCCACTCCACCTTGAAAGTCTCCTCCTGGACCTCTTATGAAGGAGTTAATACCTCCTGTTTCTGCTATTCCAAATTGTTTTCAGTTTCCAGAAGGCAAAACTGACATCTCCCAGGAGTCCAAGCAGGAGAAGTTAGGGCCTCCCTTCCCTGTCTGCTCAGTGCTAGCCTTGCCTGAGAGGAAATTCCTGCCTAGGGGGGCAAATCTGCAGGACTTTGTTACCACTTGCACTTTGGCAGAGGAAGGAGGTCAGGGATTGGAAGGGGTGATGAGTCTAGAAATTAAAACACAGCATTCTGTCTGGAGGTGGTGGAGAGCCTTTCTGAAAGTGCTTCTGGGTTGAGGCTGTCACCTAGATTGTATATTAGGGTTTAAGTGTTCCAAGAAATTGAGAAGCAGGAAGTAGAAAAGAGAATAATTTCAGAAGCAGATGAAAGGAACAGTAACAGGAAGATCTAGCAAGGATGTGGTGGGGCAGTTTCAGTGTGAGATGCCATGGACAGGAAAATGACAGCATATATGTACGTGTGTGTGTGTGTGTGTGCCTGAGACAGAGAGACATAAAACTAACTAAATAACAAGGTATATATCAGAATATAGATGTATATTACAATAGCAATTGTTAATAGTTACACACAACTAACAGCAAGACCTTTGTACAGTGGGAAGCAGAACAAGCCAAATACTGTTACTGGTTTTGATATCAGAGTTGTATTAGATTAAAACAAGAAGTAGCTTTATAAGTCCTTGTATTTGATGTCTAATTCAAGTTCTTTAAATGTCAAATCTGTTTCAGTAAGTTATGATTCTCAAAGTGTCAGTGTCTTCATGGTTATGAACAATTACACAAATAATTATTTTTATTTTTATTTGTCTCTACTTCTGAGTTTTTTCCTTTATTCTAATCCCTGATATTTTATATTTACCACTATTTTATGTTTTTTTTTTTTCTGAGCGACATATCTTTCTTTCCAAAGATCTGTCTAGTTGATTGTTCCTTTCAAAGAACCTGTTAATTTGTTATTTCATTTTTTTTTCTGATTTTATCTGTATTATTTTTCTTGATTTATTTTACTTATATTTATTATCTTATTTTTCTTTCTTCTTGCACTGACTGAGGAGTGTAAAGTTTTCCCTAAATATAAGTCAGGTTATATACCATAAATCATCATGGTGCTTTAATTATTATTTGTTATTAAATAAATATAAGCACAGTTTTAAATTTGGTTTTCTCCTGAAATTACTTAATTGAAATTCTATATATATAATTTATTTAGGTTTGTTAGCATTTTATAACCATGATGCAATTAGAGTTTTAAAAATGCCATTATAACTTATCCTTTGGGAAACTGTTTTGTGGTCAGCTATATAATTGCATTATATAATTGTTCAGAAGGTGCTGGAAAAGAAGGCATATTCTCTATAGTGGAAAATACTAAATTATATAGTCTTCTTATCGAGTGTAAAATGTATTTGTAGGGATTTGGCCTAACTCATTGCCACGTGAATAGCAGACAACCGAGGGAAGAGCCGGTCAATCAAAATGCCTACTAAAAGCAAGAGTTGAAAACACCAGAAACCTATTTTAAGCACAAAAAGGACTTATTAAAGAATATTTGGTAGTCCATTGATGATGTATGATGTATGCAGGAACATCATCAAATTACCCCATAGGTCCACTCTGATGGAGCTATCACTACTGCCTCCATTGAGCACAGATAACTTGGATCTCACTTCTAAACCTGGGTGCAGAGACTGACACTAGAATCTCTGCCTCTGATACCTCTGGAGGATTTACTCTTCTGTCAGCACTCTTCAACAGAATGATTCAATGTGGCATATTCGCTTTTATTTTCCTAGCTTCTGAATTGTCTTCCTGCAGGTGTGCATGATTGACAGCACTTAGACAAAATGCCTTCTCCCATGGTGGGTGATTATTCCCATCTATTTTCTCCCTTTTTGTGAGGGGAGCATACAATCTCATCCGTTGCCTCATGACCCACAGTGCTTCCCAATAGCTGGAAAATGCTTTCTAAGACATTATGAGACTTGGCTATATGACCATCTTGGGTTATTGAAATGGGAATGGAGGGAAGTGTTTCAGTTCCATACAGAAGCTCTAAGAGACATTGCATGTTTGTACCACCTTTTGTTTTCTCATTGTCACAATAAAGGCATGTCACAAAGAGAGGCTCCTGCTTCAGCTTGAGTCCTGCATGAGAAGACACGTGGACTGGGATCCTAGCAGCCTATCTGCAGCTAAGGGCATGATGTGTGAGTGAAAACATTTGTTGTATGCCCCTGAGATTTTGGAGTTTTTGTCATGGTATAAAAGCTGATTAATTAGGTAGGAAGGTGATTTTTATGGCTTTTCTTGGGGGAGAAGTAGATGCCCTAAGAAAAGGAAAATTGGTCAAACATAGGAAGATCATTCAAGTGCCAGCTACAGTGAATGACAAATACCCACCACAAGCACAAGCTCCACATTCACAAAAATTTAGAAAACACAAGTAAGTCCTCAGAACAAAATGTGGCTACCATGTAGTATAATAGCTCATTCCCTAGTCAAAGAGAAGTTTAGATCCACATTGCCATCACTGGCCACAGTCCTTAAGGAGAATTACAATGCTTTCTGGGGAGAGACCAGAAAGGAAACACAAGGGGAGAAAACAGGATTGATAGTTTCAGGTTTTCAGAATTGTTTTATTTGTCAATTGGTGTCTATCATTTGGTGTCTAGAGCCCAGAAATTAACTCAGAGTATTTCTAATTAAGAAGTTAAGAGTGACACTATGATTTTCTTACAATGTGAGAAAAATCCACCTATTTAAATAATTTTTTATTTGAAGGATGTGGTGTATGAAACACTTCTGTTTTCTCAAATTAAAATTTGCAATATGCCATTCTTCCCTTGAGTAATATGCATGTTACAAAACCTCCACTCTTTCTTTTCCATCTCCTCTTTGTCCACTTTGTTCCAAGCACCCCAGTGCAGCATTGAGAGTATCCTTTGGGGAGAAATAGCTACATTCTTTTGAGCACTCTTAGTCAGTTTATGCTCTTATGACAAAATACCTGAGACTAAATAATTGATAAAGAATAGAAATGTATTTCTCACAGTTCTGGAGACTGGGAAGCCCAAGATCAAGTCACTGGCAGGTTAGGTGTCTGATGAGGGCCTGGTCCCTGCTTCCAAGATGGGACCTTGAACTCTGTGCCCTACAGAGAGTATGAATGCTGTGTCCTCACATGGCAGAAAGTGCAGAAGGGCAAGAGGGCTTAATGCATCGCTTCCAGCCCTTTTATAAGGTTGCTAATCATATTCATGAGGGCAGAGCCCTCCTGGCTTAATCGTTTCCTAAAGGCTCTATTACTTAATACTATCACATTAAGGTTTAAGTTCCAATATATAAAGTTTAGAGGGGCAAATATATTCAAACCATGTCAAACGAGATGCATTCTATTGAGCAAAAATACATTTCAAAAAAAGTTTAAGTCCTGACATTTGCCACAGTTCTTATTACCCCTCTTTTCTTTGTATTTCATGGCGTCTATCACAAATTTCCAAGGACTCTTTAGCTCTTCACCAAAGTGCCTTCTTCCTGCACTGGAATTCGTTAGGTCTGTGAGTCTGGCTGTCCACGGGAGGTTTACTATTGCTGGCCACTTTCATGAGAGCTATAAAATCATGATCATCTGGTTCCTGAACATAAGCTTCTGTTTTATTCCAGAGCCCAAGCCTTCAGAGACCCAGAGACCTATTCTTGGATATATACATCGTCTGAGATTATTTCTTCTCCTCACTTAGACTTTACATTCTCCAGAATTTCTATAAATGTTGTTACGTCTTTTACTAAGTAGTAAGCTATGACTTTAACTTCCTTTAATACTCTATTTCCCTCTTTTTTTCCTGTCAGTACAAGTAGGTCCATCTTTTTTTTTTTTTAAATGTATTATCTCCATTTTTCTCTACCACTTATAGGAGTCACATATTTGCTAGATCAGAATGTCTTGCCATACGCCCTCATTTTCTTTTTCTACTCAACTCCTAAGGATTTTTTTCCTTCAATTGCTGATATACTCTTACTTTGTTTCCACTTCTAAAGCTAAAACTGTCTTGTAGATACCTCTGTATCTCTTCATCAAGGCACTCTGTCATTCTTTTATCTGATGACTAAAATGATGCATCTGACACTGCTATTTCCATGCCAATCTGATTAAGAAAGCAATGCCATTCTTGTTACAGGTTTCCTTTCATTATTTGTTGGCCTTAGGATTTGTGATTATTTTATTCCCGCCTCCTGCCCCCCTGCCTCCCACATTGGTTGAAAATGAAACTTTTTCTTTATCTGCTTATGATGTTATTTGCTGTGCTTGGACCCATGTTCCAGAGCTCTGCAATCTACATCATTGATCAAGGTTTAACCAAGAAATGAATCAGAGGTAATTTGTGAAATGTAATTGGTGCCCAGGGAAAGACTATAGATAAGACATGCAGTTTCCTGAAAGTTAGTCATCTCTCTATTGTGATACAACTTAAAACAGAATTTTAAAAATCCAGAGAAACATATGTAATACAGTTTACTAATTCATGGCTGTAACAACCCAAAGGCCTAAAATATTCTTTATAGATCTGTACTTACTTTGAATTTAATTTACTCCAGCCCAGGTAGAATTATTCCACTTTTACCATTTGACTGAAGGAAGAAAACTTTCCTGCCCTGTAAGGTGAATCCCTGGCTCTGCAAATCAAGATCTTGTTATTTTGTATGCAATACCATTTGCACTTGGATGCCTAAATAAGAGGGGATCCTTCCCCAATTCAGCATCTTTAGCTGCTCCTCATGGTACTTTGCTTCCCAATGACCGAACCTGGTCTTGTTTCTCCCTCATATGCTAACTATGCAACATACCATTGGTCATCTTAACAAGAATAACTCGACAAAATGGAAGTATATTATTTGGTTCAGAGTGGTTGTAAAAGGTCATAGAGATAAAGGCAGCAGATAGACAGGTACTCTGATTTTGCTAAGGGGACAGATTTAGTGAAGAACAAGAGGCTAAAGATACAAATGAGATGTATATTGATAGGATAGGTCCTAGAAGATAGGGGAGGGCGTGGTATTCAGAGAACAGGTGGAGAAGTTATCTTGGACTGGAGAGATACCTGACTCTATATACAGAAAAAGAGACAAGAATGGGTGTAGATATGTTTATAGATGGAAGGATCATCTATAAACCTAAGATTCTTGATGATTTCTCCATAAATAAGATGTATATCAGATGTTGTTGGTGCCATGTCTTACTGCAATCCTGTGTCTCTTATCTGAAAGGTTTCTCTTGTGTGGCAAACCAAGAATGCCAGGGAGTTAATAGTCCTGGAGCATCTCTTAGCCAGTGAAAATGGAAGTTGGAGGATCATTACCCAACTTCCTTACTCTTTGGGTGGCATAATTGAGTGGTGGTTCTACTCCCTCCCAGAAATCTCTAATGGAACTGAGTTTTAGTTGCCCATAGTGGTAACCTATGTGAAGATGTTCTCTTTCTTACTCCTCATGTAGTACAACTCTCAGGTGTGTTTTACTTCCTCCAAGAGATCTTTAAAGGAATTGAGACCCAGTTGCCCATGGGGATAAACTGATCCCTTTATTGGTTCCCTTCCCTTCTGTTCCCCTCCCCTCCCCTCTCCTCCCTTCCCCTCCCTTCCCCTTCTTTCTTTTCCTTCTTCCTAATTCCCCATCTATTTCATCTTGCAATCATCTCCCAAATAAACTACTTGAACTAAAATCAACATTTCAGTTGTATTTCTGGGCTCCCAAACTATGATAACTCAGATTACCTGCTAAGTCAATTCTCAAACAACTTCTCCATCCACTTTACCCTCTTTCATACTATTGAGTTTTTAGACACCAGAAAGTCTCCTT
>NW_016803107.1:29766-44140 GCF_001698545.2 Rhinopithecus bieti
TTTTTTTTTTTTTTTTTTTTTTTTTTTTTTGGTAATTGAAGGTTACTTGTTTTGAGGCCTTTGCCAATAGCTTAATAAATAGCTTAAATTGGTACTTCCCTGACACTATAACTGTAATTTGGGATTAAGGGTGGTTATGAAACACAGACCCAGATGACCAATGCACCTCTGGACATGGATAATTATCACATACATCCAGGAACATAATTTGATTTTTTAAAAACATATGGAATATCTAATCCTTGAATTATATGTAAACAACACTCGAAAGATCGCTATTGTTATTGATTTTGTGCTAGTAAATTTATATGCATTTCAATTTTTATAACATCTCTATGAGGATTTGTCATATTCATCATACAGATGAAGATTCTAATTTATCTACCCAAGAGCCCAAGCTGAGATCTGAACCCTGGTGTGCACGAAAATCCTTTTTTCCTTCAGCTCTATCAATGTAGCATCCCTGAGTTTGGGAACATTTTATTTTTGAATATTGTGGCTGAGTGTCCTTCCCACAGAGCTATGAACCTTTAGCATGGCATATTAGTCCGTTCTTGCATTGCTATAAAGAAATACCTGAGACTGGGTAATTTATAAAGAAAAGAGGCTTCTGGGGAAGCTTCAGGAAACTTTGACTCATGGTGGGAGCAGGCATCTCACATGGCTGAAACAGGAGGACGTAGAGGGAAGGTTTTACACACTTTTAAACAACCGGATCTCATGTGAGAACTTACTCACTATCATGGGAACAGCACCCCTGGGGAAATCTGACTCCATGATCCAATCAACTTCCACCAGGCCCCAAGTCCAACACTGGATTGGAGATGACAATTCAACATGAGATTTGGTTGGGGACAGAAATCCAAATCATATCACACCATATAACATGTGTAGTGATATTTTGGTTGAGAAGACACATACATATGCACACTCACACATACTCGTATACACATGCAGGTACAGTATATTGTGTGTGCATATGTACATATATACATAGTACATTGCATATGCATAAATATAGGTATATAAGTATACATTTAAAATATATCGTGCTATTATTTACAACAACTTCATCCAATTTGTCTTTATGAATCCTTTGCTTATTTGTAGGTTCATAGACTGGGCAACCCTGAGTAGTGGAGAGATCACCGGCCATGTTTCAGGTTGTACATAAGTTACCTGATTTCTCCCTTTAGGCCTGTTTCCTGTCTTTAAATTAGGTTTAATAATACTTATCTCATAAAATTGGTGTTTCCACTAAATAATGATGTATCTACCACACCTACTAATGTGTCTACCATGTCTAACAGTGTTTTGCAGTTACACATGGGAACTATAAAGGAAGGAAAAACTACTTGATGCTGTGTGGTACAGGATTGAAAACACCTTCCCACATTGAAAATTTGGCAGTGGTTCAAAGTTTGTGATGACTACGCCTGTTCAGTTTAAATTTGATGGCAGGTATTGATCGTCACCGTGTCATCAGCACCAGGATTGTGCCTGACATGTATTAGATGCTGAATACATTTCTGCTGAGTGACTAGAACAAATTGCTGTGGAAGCTGAGTGGAGTATTAAAAAGACCTGCTAAGAAAGGACTCACTGCCTGGACCTCATCCTACAATCTGATCTCACAGCAACAGAAAATGGAAATGCTGCCATAGGGAAGGGAAGAGAAGTGTTTGCTTCTACTTTGAATCTTCATAGAAGCCAGCCCAACCATAAATAATTGTTGGGGGCCAGACCCTGGCACCCAAATGTGCTTTGAGGACTTTTCTGCCTATCCCTGGGAAAATGTTTTTGAGTAGTCAGTCGAAAACAGGAACAAGGACCTTCCCAGCCATTTGGAGATGAGCTGAGACTCCTGTAGTCCCTCTGTACTGAGAAAAGAAGGAGGGGGCAGGGGGCAGTTTCTTTCGGAGCCTGAGTTTTCCTGCAATTTCCTTGGCTTCCTGGAAAGGGACAGCCAAAAAGAAGTGGGTATTAAATGTTCTCTAAAGCTTCCCTCTGCCTACACATGATCTTTGGAGTTGCATGTGGGCTACTCTCTCCTACACCACCTTCCCCAGTCTGCAAAGATGTGAGATGAAGGGTACAATTGACACACCGTGTAAACAATAATAATGCAGTCCTAATTCCACAGAGAGAGAGCCGTAGTCAGATTTGATTTAAAAAAAAAAAAAAAAAAAACCCTTCCTGGTAGAATGTACATCAAATGCAAAGACACAGAGGCACAATAGAACATCACACAACAGGAAAGTCCCTGGAGAAGACAGCAGGAACTAGATCATGCAGGGCTATTCCCGTTGCTAAGCAGTATGAGTATGAACTTTATCCAAAGGATAAAGCCATTTGAATGTTTAAGATAGGGAATGACATGATGGGAGCTGAATGTGTACTAGACAATAGGTACTTGCAAATTTTAACAAATTTATTGGCCACAAAGTTTATTATAAGATGATCACTCATCCGATAATAAGCTTGTGTGATCCAGTGTGGCTTGTATAGCATGAAATCAAGAAAATATTTTTGCCTGTTCAGTTCAGTTTATAATTCTTTTCTTTTCCATTAAAATGCTGCTCCAAACATCATACGTTCTCACTGATATATGGGAGCTAAGCTACGAGGATGTGAAGGCATAAGATTGATACAATGGACTTTGGGGACTTGTGGGAGGGGACCAAGGGATAAAAAGACTGCAGAAAGGGTGCAGTGTATACTGCTGAGGTGATGGGTGCACAAAGATCTCACAAATCACCACCAAAGAACTTATTCATGTAACCAAATACTACCTGTACCCCAATAACCTATGGAAAAATAAAAACAAAATAAACTACAACAACAACAACAAATGCTGCTCCTTACCTCACTGTGCCATTTGTCTCTGCAGTGATAGCAAAGCTTTTTATGAAGGCACTGTGGTCAGGCATTAACATCCCATTTCCACTAAAGTCGTTCAAGGTTCAACCTGCTAACTTTTGTTAAGTTTAGCCTAAAACTGCCTCCTTCCATATTTTAAGTTCAGTCTAAAAGTTTCCCTTTAGTAGTGAACTGTAGCCTAAAGAAATGTGTAAAGACTAAAGAGTAGGTTTACTCTTGTATCAAGCAAAGTTGTAGCCAATCTGTGAAAAATACCCTTACCCATCCAAACCCAAAGAATGGACTCAGAGACCCAGAGAATAGCAGAAGCAAGACTTTTAATGGCAGTCTTGCAAGATTGGTGTCTGGCATGCAGGCACACCTGGGATGGTTACAACAAGCAATTTATTTCCTAGTGAGCAAGTCCCTCCTCAGTTCCTCACTGGCTGAATACTATGAGGTTACAATCTTCCCGAACGTCCCCTATTGGTAGTTGGGTTAAGGCTTCAAGTGTGTTCTTTAGGATTTTCCTGCTGCTTTTTATTGCAGCCCACAACGCATTGTGACTATTTCAAGACTCTTTAAACATTTGACTTATGGCCCTAGTGGCTGTGCTTAGCTGATAAGAAAGGGTATAGTTATCTAGGTTGTAAACTAGCCTAAACCAACTTCTTTGGTGGGGTGGGAGCGGGGAGTTAAGAGGGGGCCCGACCGACAGGCGCCTAGCTGTTGGGTGAAAGGGGAAAGCAAGAAGAGGGGATGGCTTAGTACATCCTGCTTCTTTGTTTCTTTGTGGCCTGCTTAAACCTATTTTAAGGTCTTTAGAATTGAAAATGGACCACCACATGTATGTTATTTTCTACAAATATCAGGCAGTCAACTGTTCAAACCATGTTCAAGGAAGACAAATGCTCAACTGTAACTAATCTGGCTGTTTCTGCACCTCACTTCTATTTTTTTCTATGTCACTTTCCTTTTCCTCTTCATAAATATTAGATCATGTAGCAGCCCCGGAGTTGCTCTGAACCTGTTCTGGTTTTGAGAGCTGCACAATTCACAAATCATTCTTTCACCAGTTAAACTCTATTAAATTTGTCTTAAGTTTATCTTCTAACAGATGGTGTTAGAAGTGGGATTAAAACTAGAGCTTTCGGTGACTCCCAGGAGCATTGATTGACCCAGTGAGGTACCCATCAGACCCGCTGTGTCCATTGCTCCCTCACAGTAAGTGGGGAAGCGGGGGTCATGGGTATGTTCTTGCTCCAAATCTAAAGCTCCATGGATTTGTGTTTTGAGTTATATGAGTTTGAGCACATTTTTTATCTGAATTGGGCTCAGAAGTTGTGACAGAAACTCGACTGGGTGAAGGATCAGACTGGGTCTGATAATCAACTGGATTGGATCTAGTTAGAAGCCTCGAATAGCTGACTGGATCAGACAGAAACTGGCAGTAAATGGCAGTACTGAAGCGGCTACATTGTCTGGCGTATATACCCTGGGGTTCGTTGTCACGCACCAGGAAAATATAGAACAGAGACATACATGAGGAGTTTAAGAGCAGAGGTTTAATAGGTAGAAGAAAAGAAAAAGAGAAATAGCTTCCTCCATAGAGGAAGTGTTCTCTGAGCAGAAACGAGCAAGTGGAAAGGACTGAGCAGAAGAAAAGACCAGAAATATTCCAAGCAAAATTCCAAAAGTTTGCTTTAACTTTCTGAGTGCAGTCCATTTAGTTCTTGTTTTGCTTGACATTCATGAACATTTCAGTTCTTCATGAGCCCCATACATTCTTTCTCTATTCCAATGTTACAATCTTCAAAGCTATTAAAAACCTGGTTTGAGAACAACTGTTAAAGTCCTTATAGCTTTACTATAGCCCATCTTTTCAGAAGGAACGAAGCAAGACAACAATTGTCTGCAAACGACATTTTCATGGTAGTTACAGTTAAAACATGACTGACAAAGAAGTTTAGTTATCTCCACGGCTTATGATAACTTTACCCTTAATTATGACTGATAGCATATATTCAGACATTAGAATTTTAGAAATCTCATACAATTTTGGAACACACATTAGTATTATTCATCAAAATATGACTTAAAGAAGATTGGTCATCATTTTGGGAATCTCATGTGACTAAACATGTCAAATAATCTTGTTTCCCTCTCCTCTGGATGTTTCAGGGGTCCTCGGAACCATCCAGAAAGCCAGGCAGCAGGAAAGACAATTTTGAAACTTGAGGTTTGATTTTGGGATGTCTGTTAAATGTTAGAGGTTTAAAGCACTGGATGTTATGAAGTAGAATTCCAGAATGCTATAAATTATTTATTTTGCCAAAATGACAACTTAAAAGGCAAAAACATTTTAGTAGCATTTACTATTACATGAAAATCCTGTTTAAAGCCATATTTTACCCTTGCATTAGTGTATTAATGTTAACCCAATTTTATTTATTTTTTATTTTTTTGAGACAGAGTCTCACTCTGTCACCCAGGCTGAAGTGCAGAGGCACAATCTCAACTCACTGCAACCTCTGTCTCCTGGGTTCAAGCGATTCTCCTGCCTCAGCCTCCCGAGTAGCTGGGAGTACAGGTGTGCACCACCACACCCAGCTAATTTTTGTATTTTTGGTAGAGATGGGGTTTCACCATGTTGGCCAGGCTGGCCTTGAACTCCTGACCTCAAGTGATCTGTCTATGTTGGCCTACCAAAGTGCTGGGATCACAGGCATGAGCCACTGTGCCCGGCCCCAATTTGTTTAAATGAAACCTTATAGATGATTCCAACTAATCTTAACCAATTTGACCATGAGGTGAAATCTTTACAAACTTTTTATAACCCTTTTGCTAAAGGCCAGATAAGCATCTTAAGACAACCTTGCTGTGCTTTTATTTCGATGCTCAGTTTATGAAAAGACTATATATTCAAAAGATCATTTTGAATTAATGTTTACACACTTTTGCAAGGTTAATTTTTACAATCTTTCTATAACTGGCTTAAACCTCTAGCTCTAGCTTATCAAATTTAATATAATCCTTCATCCCTGGGCAAAATTAACATTTCCATGCTTTCCTATAATCTTTTACTAAAAACACATTTTACTGTTTTTATATGCCTTTAATATAAAATGATTTAGTGATCTCAATACATGTTGCACTGTTAACTCTTAGCAACTTTTACTTTTGATGAAAAACCTGGTTAGTAAGTGATTTTAATTATGTACCATGTGTGTAGCTTAGGACCCAGACAGAAGTGCAGATAAGGCTTGTCTCTTTCCAGCTTCTAACGCCATGGGTCTTACCTAACTGTAAAGCAGGCGGTAAACAACCTTGAACTATTTAGCAAACCTAGTATGTAAGTTGAATGATTTAGACCACCTATTTGCATTTTGATAATACTTGCATTTTACCAATAATCCTTAAGACTATTTTTACTATTAAAGATTAAACTATCTGCTTTTAATTCCTGGGGTTTCATGAGGAAAACAGGTTTTTTCCCAAAACGGGGTCTGTGGTGCCTCGGAGTCCCATGCTACCAGAAATTATCTTAGGGCCTCTCCTGCATGCATTAAGAGTGGCAAGACAAAAGTGGAGAAAATAATTCAGTCGACTGAGAAGGAAAAAAACCTTTTTCTAGAAAGACAAGATCCAAGAAGGGAAACACATAAAGGCCTTTTAACTATACCTATAACTTGAATATCCACTTTTAATTAAGCTGAGAGCTTTTTAAGAAAATCCTTTTAAATCTCTTGTTATTAGACTTTAGCCATGCCAAGCAATTAAGATTTTCAGGTTGTGAACTTTATAAAAGATAATCTCATAGGTGAAACTTACAAGCCTTAATTAGGTTATGACTTAACCTCAAGTGTACATGGTGTTTTCAAAGGGGCGATCAGCAGCTTTTGAAACTATCATTGCAGAATTGTGACTGAGACAGTGGAAGAGATCTGAGCCAACCAGCTCCATTTTGTTTCCAGCCCCCGAGCTGTCCTTGCCCATCCAACTTTGGGAGGAGCTGGGTTTATAGTTTATAGTCTAAAACAAAGATGGTAACAGCCCCTTCTTAAGATATGCTTACCTCTTGCCTGGGGAACAGACCAAGAAACTAGCCATAAGATTAGAAACCATGGCCTAGGAGTCAAGGAGCTGAGGCTACAAGATTCTGACCCTTCCTTAACTGCTCTCAAGATTAGTTCTTAAGATATTTTGTAAACCCTGCTCTTGGTGGACCAGCTGGCACCGCCTAGATCGACAGACTGGCTTATCTGATTATGTGGCCTCACCCGGGAGCTGACTTAACACAAGAAGACAGTCACCATTGTAAAATGGTGGAGACCAAAACAAAGTATTGCCACGTGGTTACAGGTCATGTTCCCAAGGACATGAAACAACATGGAGGTCTGTAGTCAAGTTTGTTACTATTTTGTTGGGCTGGCTTGAACAGCAGGCTTATGGGGTCCTGGGCCTGCATTCTAATCTAAGGTACCTTTCTTTTGACAGAACCATACAGAAAGACACACAAAGCATACCAGATTGGCTATAGCTTAAGACTAACCTCACAAATTCCTTTTCATTAATTCGAACTTTAGAGAATATAAACAATAATCCTTAGTATCCCTTTTGCCAGTTTTCATAGGGGGAGAGAAGCCAAAGGTTAAAAAATATTTTACCCTTTTGCTGGCATGTCAGGCTTCTAGGCTCCCTTCCTCCTAGCTCAACTCTAAGCCAAGCATTTTAAGATTTGGGGAAATTAACTTTTCCCAGGTAGGAAGAACATTATAAAAGATCCATTTTAAACTGTGAAAGAAGGAAAAACACCATAGAAAAGTCAAGGAGTTCCGATGAGGGTTGTCAAGAGGTACTGTCTCTCTTCCTATTGGGAATGGTATTTCCCCTATTTCTTCACCTTTCCTATTTTCTCTTTTCCTTTTAGGCCTGCTATCGGAGACATATTGCTCATCTCAAAATTTCTCTGCTGCCTACAGAATTGCCTGCTTCTCAGCTGTGGTTAGGGTTTGGCTTAGGAGCAGCATAATATCCCTCCATGAGAGGTCAAATACCTAAGTGAAATTTTGGAAAGATTCTATGTACCTGTCAGCGTTGTTAGAAAATTGACCTAAGTCTCCCTTTATTTGTCTAAGATCTTGTAATGCGAAGGGAACTTGAAGTGGCCCCAAATAAAGGGGATCCTCAGATAGTTCCCCTGAAAGTTGCTTCTCTAATTTTGGGGAATTATTCTCCTTGGGCCTGCCTGATATGATTGCTAAAAGAGCTGGGTTGATTTTGCAATGCTTGCAGAGGTCTAGTAAAAAGGCCATGCCCTTGGGCAAAATAAAATGAGTCACATTTTTGTTAAAGTTTCAGTCACAGGAGTCCTTGTGCTCCAGAATGCACTCCAGAGGAACTAAGTGATTGGGGCTAGTCACGCTCACCCAGGTGGCTCTAGTCCTCTGCCTTCGATTTCCTTTTGACTTCCTAGACTTGTGTGACCTACCTGGCTCCCTGAAAAATGGATCTCAAGAAAAACTACGTAATAGTTGGGCAAGGCACCTTTAATGGAGGTGGGGGAGTGAGGGGCGTGCTAGATTAAAGTCTGTATCTTGCTATTATGGCAAGTGCTGAAGCATTTACCTTTATGGAATGGTTTTGGCTAACTTCCGAACTTAAAATCCCCTTACTAGTAAGGTACCACTCTGATTGGAGGCAGAATAGGTGCCTTAAGAGAACATAGGGACTGAATGGCCATTTGTCTGCCGATGGGACAGTATTGAGACTAAAATTTGGCTACAGAGGACATTTTACTCCTAATCGTTGAGGGTAGAGCTTTCCCATTCACAGATGAAACTTTTCTAGCAGTGCGAAAAGCAAGAATTGGGAAACCGCAGTTGATGGCAAAGGACTCACAATGTGCCTCATGAAGAGGATTTCTATTTCCACTAGGTGGCGCTGTTGGCCTAGAAATACCATGTACTCAGCAGACAAATGGCAAAGACGTTTGAGTTACTGCATGTTTGCAGATCTTTCCTAAAAGAACTGTTTCCCTGAATTATAAAAATTCCTGCACATTGCATATACAGAGAGGATAGGAGACATAACGACCATGGATAGAAAAGAAAGGAAAATTTTGTGATGGGATAGCTGGAGATCCTTTACCAACACCTGGACGGACTGTCGGAGCCTGGGTTCAGTCCAGAAGCCTTTAAATAATGCCAGTGGTTCCTTGTCCCAGGCCAAGAAAATTTAGGACACACACACACGTGGAGTTTAAGAGCAGAGGCTTAATAAGTAGAAGAGAAGAGAAAGAGAAACAGCTTCCTCCATAGAGGAAAGGTTCTCCCAGCAGAAAAGAACATGCGGAAAGGATGCGCAGAAAAAAACACTGGCTGGCAGCGAACGCATCCATTGTTTTAGTCTCCTATGAGGAAGAGGTGTCTGATTTTTGTAGGGCTCACAGATTGGTTCAGTTAGGTATGACATTTACATGGCACATGGGGAAGGCTGGTTGCCTTACCCTAATCTTATGCAAATGGGCTTTTCAGTTAATTGGCCTCATCTTGTCTGCTCCTTACAATACACGTGGCTGGCAGAGAAGGGAAAGTGGAGCCACCAGTTTGAAAATGTCTAGTCCTCAGCTTCTGCGGTATTCACCCATGCAAGCTCCCAGCTTGCAGGCTGTTCTTTGTTAGAAAATGATTTGGGGGTGCCGTTGCTATCTGCCTAAGTAATTACTTCGTAACTCCTGCATCAGTACTGCAGGGGATGTGAACTCTGGCTTTCTAAAATTTGCAGGGATTTGTATCTTCTGTTTCTTTTGTGCTCTTAGGGAAAAATCATTGGCTAAGTTGATCAAGGGGATCTGAGAATTAAGCCAAGATTAAATGTGAAAATGGGATGCTTAATTACTGAAGAACTGAGTACTCCATCTTCTAGCAACACCTACCTATAGTATAGGGATGCCTATGGATGTGCTGATGCTTCTAAAATATTTCATTATTTTATTATCTAAGAAAGCTCTTTATAAAAGACAAAAGCTTAAGCAACTAATTGATAAGAAAATTAAGTCTTCTAACCTTTTAGTCTACCCTACCCTGAAGGTGAAGAGAAAACTGGATAAAGTGTTTGTAAAAGGTAGACCCTCTGGTAAAATAGGCTTCCTGTTTTTCTTTTCAGAGCTATCCATGAGTCTATACATAGAGAATGCTTTGTTTTCTCGCTTCCTTAATGGGCGTCACCCTAAATGCAGTGATTATAGGTAAAAAACAGAAGCTAAGTTAAAATGACCACCTATGGAACAAAATCAGTCTCCAAAATATACCTTTATGGCATTTGGGTGGCTATTTTGAAATGCTTTTGAAAAGAAATTTACATCTCTAAAGGAACTGTCCATTTGTGAGGGTGTCTGCCTCTGTACACCAAAGAGAGGAAGGACTGAGTCACTAGAAATTCTTACCATTATTCTTTGTTTACATAACAAGTCTTACTTTTGTTTAAGGTGCTTTTCCTGGCCATCTTGTCTTAAGTGGGCTTTTACCTACATGCTTTTCCTTTGGTTTGAGGAAATGATGGTAGGATATTTAGGTCTGAAGTCTCAGCTCCATACTTTTAAGATACAAATTTTCCACCTTGTTTCACCTAGAAGTCATCCATTTAGAAGTGTAAATTTAGGACTGCTTAGGTTAACAGTTGCTTAGGGTAACGAAACAGGCCATTGGAAGACTGATAGTCTGAATGGGGAAAATAAAAACTGTTTGGAAGTTGACAAATGAAAAATCTTAATGAAAGCTATAAGATGTGCCTCTGTCTGTTTATATGATATTTCTATGTGATTTAAGATAACATATAGTAAATAAAGCTAGTTTTAAAATTATTGCTAAAATTTTGTTAAAATTCCTATTTAGGAATGTCTTCAGAATTGTCAGTATTAAAAGTAATTGAGACAACTTGGCTTAGGTTTACTAGTCAGATAGGCTTATGCTGATCCTCTCCCTTCTCACACCCCAAACCCTCCAACAGGCCCCAGTGTGTGTCGTTTCCCCCATATATCCATGTGTTCTCATCGTTTAGCTCCTACTTATAAGATAGAATATGTGGTATTTGATTTTCTACTCCTGCATTAGTTTGCTAAGGATAGTGGCCTCCAGTTCCATCCATGTCCTTCCAAAGGACATGATCTCATTCCTTTTTATGGCTACATCATATTCCATGGTGTCTATGTACCACATTTACTTTATCCAGCCCACTGTTGATGGACATTTAGGTTGATTCCATGTCTTTATTATTGTGAATAGTGCTGCAATGAACATATGCGTGCATGTGTCTTTATAATAGAATGATTTCTATTCCTTTGGGTATATGCCCAGTAATGAGATTGCTGGGTTGAATGACATTTCTGCCTGTAGGTCTTTGAGGAATTGCCACACTGTCTTCCACAATAGTTGAACTAATTTACACTCCCACTGACAGCATAAAAGTGTTCCTTTTCTTCACAACCTCGCCAGCATCTGTTGTTTTTTTAATATTTTATTGATAGCCATTCTGACTGGTGTGAGATAGTATCTTATTGTGGTTTTGATTTGCATTTCTCTAATGTTCAGTGATGTTGAGCTTTTTTTCATACGTTGTTGGCCACATGTATGTTTTCTTTTGAGAAGTATCTGTTCATGTCCTTTGCCCACTTTTTGATGGGGTTGTTTGCTTTTTTCTTGTAAATTTGTTTAAGTTTCTTATGGATGCTCAGTATTAGACCTTTGTCAGATGGATAGCTTGTAAAAGTTTTCTCCCATTCTGTAAGTCATTTGTTTACTCTGTTGATGATTTGTTTTGCTGTGCAGAAGCTCTTTAGTTTAATTAGATCCCATTTGTCAATTTTTGCTGTTGTTGCAATTGTTTTGGCATTTGCATGAAATCGTTGCCCATGCCTGTCTCATGAATGGTATTACCTTGGTTTTCTTCTGAGGTTTTTATAGTTTTGGGTTTCACATTTAAGTCTTTAATTCACCTTGAGTTGATTTTTGTATATGGTAATAACAAAGGGGTCCAGTTTCAATTTTCTGCATATGGCTAGCTAGTTGTCCCAGCACCATTTATTAAATAGGGAATCATTTCCGTATTGCTTGTTTTTATCAGGTTTGTCAAAGATCTGATGGTTGTAGCTTTACAGTTTTATTTCTGGAATCTCTATTCTGTTCCATTGTTCTTTACAGACAACCAAATGCTGAGGGATTTTGTCACAACCTGGCCTGCCTTAAAAGAGTTTCTGAAGGAAGCACCAAATATGGAAAGGAAAAACTGGTACCAGCCACTGCAAAAATATACCAAAATGTAAAGACCAATGACACTATGAAGAAACTGCATCAACTAATGTGCAAAATAAGCAGCTAGCATCATGATGCCAGGATCAAATTCACACATAACAATATGAACCTTAAATGTAAATGGGCTAAATGTCCCAATTAAAAGACACAGACTGGCAAATTGGATAAACCCATCAGTGTGCTGTATTCAGGAGACCTGTCTCCTGTGCAAAGACACACATAGGTTCAAAATAAAGGGATGGAGGAATATTTACCAAGCAAAGGAAAAGAAAAACAAACAAAAAAAAAGGCAGGTAGTGCAATCCTACTCTCTGATAAAACAGACTTTAAACCAACAAAGATAAAAAAAAAAAAAAAAAAAAGAAGGGAATTACATAATGGTAAAGGGATCAATTCAACAGGAAGAGCTAACTATCCTAAATGTATATGAACCCAATACAGAAGCACCCAGATTCATAAAGCAAGTTCTTAGAGACCTACAAAGAGACTTAGACTCCCGCACAATAATAGTGGGAAACTTTAATACCCCACTGTCAATATTAGACAAATCAATGAGACAGAAAATTAACAAGGATATTCAGGACTTTAACTCAGCTCTGGATCAAGCAGACCTAATAGACATCTACACAATTCTCCACCCCAAATCAACAGAATATACATTCTTCTCAGCACCACATAGCACTTATTCTAAAATCGACCATTTAAGTGGAAGTAAAACACTCCTCAGCAAATGCAAAAGAATGGCTGACTCAACATAGACAAATCGATAAATGTAATCCAGCACATAAACAGAACCAGTGACAAAAACAACATGATTATCTCAATAGATGCAGAAAAGGCCTTTGATAAAATTCAATATCCCTTCATGCTAAAAACTCTCAATAAACTAGGTATTGATGGGACATATCTCAAAATAGTAAGAGCTATTTATGACAAACCAATAGCCAATATCATACGGAATGGGCAAATGGTGGAAGCATTCCCTTTGAAAACTGGTACACGAGAAGGATACCCTTTCTCGCCACTCATATGAATATTCAACATAATATTGGAAGTTCTGGCTGGGGCAATCAGGCAAGAAAAAGAAATAAAAGATATACAAATAGGAAGAGAAGAAGTCAAATTGTCTCTGTTTGCAGATGACATGATTGTATATTTAGAAAACTCCATTGTCTCAGCCCCAAAACTCCTTACGCTAATAAGCNTATACATTCTTCTCAGCACCACATAGCACTTATTCTAAAATCGACCATTTAAGTGGAAGTAAAACACTCCTCAGCAAATGCAAAAGAATGGCTGACTCAACATAGACAAATCGATAAATGTAATCCAGCACATAAACAGAACCAGTGACAAAACAACATGATTATCTCAATAGATGCAGAAAAGGCCTTTGATAAAATTCAATATCCCTTCATGCTAAAACTCTCAATAAACTAGGTATTGATGGGACATATCTCAAAATAGTAAGAGCTATTTATGACAAACCAATAGCCAATATCATACGGAATGGGCAAATGGTGGAAGCATTCCCTTTGAAAACTGGTACACGAGAAGGATACCCTTTCTCGCCACTCATATGAATATTCAACATAATATTGGAAGTTCTGGCTGGGGCAATCAGGCAAGAAAAGAAATAAAAGATATACAAATAGGAAGAGAAGAAGTCAAATTGTCTCTGTTTGCAGATGACATGATTGTATATTTAGAAAACTCCATTGTCTCAGCCCCAAAACTCCTTACGCTAATAAGCAACTTCAGCAAAGTCTCAGGATACAAAATCAATGTGCAAAAATCACTAGCATTCCTATGCACCAATAATAGACAAACAGAGAGCCAAATCATGAGTGAACTCCCATTCACGATTGCTACAAGGAGAATAAAATACCTAGGAATACAACTTACAAGGAACCTGAAGGACTGATTCAAGGAGAGCTATAAACCACTGCTCAAGGAAATACGAGAGGATAGAAACAAATGGAAAAAAATTCTAGGCTCATGGATAGGAAGAATCAATAGCATGAAAATGGTCATACTGCCCAAAGTAATTTATAGATTCAATGCTATTCCCATCAAGCTACCTTTGGCTTTCTTCACAGAACTAGAAAACGACTTTAAATTTCATATGGAACCAAAACAGAGCCCACATTGCCAAGACAATCCTAAGCAAAAAGAACAAAACTGGAGGCATCAGGCTATCTGAC
>NW_016803107.1:44810-57763 GCF_001698545.2 Rhinopithecus bieti
TTTTTTTGAGACGGAGTCTCACTCTGTCGCCCAGGCTGGAGTACAGTGGCCGGATCTCAGCTCACTGCAAGCTCTGCCTCCCGGGTTTACGCCATTCTCCTGCCTCAGCCTCCCAAGTAGCTGGGACTACAGGCGCCCGCCACCTCGCCCGGCTAGTTTTTTGTATTTTTTAGTAGAGACGGGGTTTCACCGTGTTAGCCAGGATGGTCTTGATCTCCTGACCTTGTGATCCGCCCGTCTCGGCCTCCCAAAGTGCTGGGATTACAGGCTTGAGCCACCGCGCCCGGCCTGAACACTTTTACATTGTTGATGGTAGTTTAACCATTGTGTAATGGTTTAACCATTGTGGAAAATTAGTTTAACCATTGTGGAAGACAGTGTGGCAATTCCTTAGGGATCTAGAACCAGAAATACTATTTGACCCAGCAATCTCATTACTGGGTATATACCCAAAGGATTATACATCATTCTACTATAAAGACACATGCACATGTATGTTTATTGCAGTGCTGTTCACAATAGCAAACACTTGGAACCAACCCAAATGCCCATCAATGATAGACTGGATAAAGAAAATGTGGCACATGTACACCATGGAATACTATGCAGCCCTAAGAAAGAATGAGTTCATGTCCTTTGCAGGGACATGGATGAAGGTGGAAACCGTCATTCTCATTAAACTTGCACAGGAACAGAAAACCAAACACTGTATATTCTCACTCATAAGTGGGAGTTGAACAACGGGAACACATGGACACAGGGAGTAGAACATCACTCACATGGGTGTGTCAGTGGGCGCGGGGCAAGGGGAAGGAAAACATTAGTAATACCTAATACATGTGGAGCTTAAAATCTAGATGATGGTTGATGGAAGCAGCAAGCCACCATGGCACATGTATACCTATGTAACAAACCTGCATGTTCTGCACATGTATCCCAGAACTTAAAGTTTAATAAAAAAAAAAAAACTACCAAACTATTTTCCAGAATAGTTGTGCCATTTTACAATCTTGCCAGCAATGCATTAGAGGTTGTTTATCTGCATTTTCACTAGCATTTGGAGGTGTCTCTATTTCTTACTTCAGCTGTACTAATTGGTGCATAGCTATAGTCTTTTATTGTTTTGAGACCGAGTCTCACTCTTGTTGCCCAGGCTGGAGTGCAATGGCGCGATCTCGGCTCACAGCAACCTGTACCTCCCTGGTTCAAGCCATTCTCCTGCCTCAGCCTCCGGAGTAGCGTAGCTGGGATTACAGGCATGTGCCACCATGCCCAGCTAATTTTGAATTTTTAGTAGAGACGGGATTTCACCATGTTAGTCAGGCTGGTCTCAAACTCTGGACCTCAGGTGATCCGCCCGCCTCAGTCTGCCAAAGTGCTGGGATTACAGGCGTGAGCCACCGCATCCGGCCAGTTATCATGGTCTTAATTTGCATTTATCTAATGGCTAGAAATGCTGCCTGTTTTTTCTTCTTCTTCTTCTTTTTTTTTTTGTGATGGAAACTTGCTGTGTCACCCAGGTTGGAGGGCAGTGGTGTGATCTTGGCTCACTGCAACATCCACCTCCCAGTTTCAAACGATTCTCCTGCCTCACTCTCCCAAATAGCTGTGATTACATGTGCCCGCCACCACGCCTGGCTAATTTTTGTATTTTTAGTAAAGACGGGGTTTCACCATGTTGGCCAGGCTGGTCTTGAACTCCTGACCTCAAATGAGCCACCCACCTCAGCCTCCCAAAGTGCTGAGATTACAGCACTGAGCCACCAAACCCGGCCTTTTCATATGTTTATATGCCATCCATATATCCTCTTTGATAAAAAAAATCTCTTTATGTCTTTCGTCTATTTTCTAATTGCAATTTTCATTGTTGATTTTGAGAATTTTTTATTCTAGGTACAAGTTCTTTGCCAGATATAAAATTTGCAAACTCTTTCTCCCAGTCTGTGGCTTATCTTTTCATCCTATTAACAGGGTCTGTCACAGATAAAAAGTGTTTAATTTTGAGGAAGTAAAATTCATCAGTTTTTTTCTTTTCTGGATTATATTTTTGGTGTTAAGTCTAAGAAACTCTTCACCTAGTCTTATATCTCAAAGATTTTCTGTTTTCTTGTAACAATTATACACTTTTACATTTTATATTTAAATCGTAATCCATTTGAGTTAATTCTTACTTAACGTGTGAGATTCAGGTGGAGCTTGTTTTTGTTTGTTTGTTTTGTCTAGGATGCCCAATCCTCCAGCACTACTAGCTGAAATTTCCCATTTCTGTTCCAAAGTCCATGGGAAATTCAATGGAAATGGCAATTCAATGGAGGAATGGACTGTCTTTCCTCCACTGAATTGCCATTTCTTTTGAATTCAATTTCCATGGAATACCAACACCACTAAGACAGGGATGGTTTAAGTTTGGCATGAACTAGCACAGTGCTGCTGTCAATGAGTATGTGTTTGAAAAAGAATGTGAGAGGGAGGACTAAGCAGGGGAAGAGGGAAAGATACAGAGAAAAAGAAAGATTAGGCAAAATTTTAGGAGATATAAGTTTCATAATTCATGCTAATACATATGAATTATAATAAATTGGGAAGTAAATTGATGGAAGTTGTTTTTCTTATTTTTTAGAAATGTTTTTGATCTGCAATCAGTTGAATCTGCTGATATGAAACCCGTGAATATGGGATGGAGGGTGGCAAATGCAACGATAACAATAAAACAGAGTATGCAAATTATATGGGGAAAACTTTCTCCCTGGCCTCTTTCCCATGTAGAAGAATTTCCATTAGAGTAGAGCTCTTGGCTTCTTTCCATTCCCTCTGGCACTGAGTGACATATATAAGTGAATTTTGGAGAAGGAAGTAGCCATTGTGGCTCAGCCCCTTCCAGGTCCTTCTGTTGAATCTACCTGGTTATAGACGGTATGCATTCAGGTCTGTTCCCTGCCATTTCAGGAGGAACTCACCTCTGTGAGGGTGGGGGAGTCCTTGTGATGTTGTACTCTGATTATGACTAGCTGGGTAGGTTAATTTGGATATGAAGAACTGAAAGTAAATGGGTCACATATGAAAACTCTAACCCTCCAAATTAGTATTTTTTTCAGTTATCACACCTACATTTTTATCTTTATCTGTCTGACTCCTGTGTCAATTGATTCTGGGCCAAAAGAGGGAAGAGGTAAAATATCTTATTGAATATCTAAAACTTCAATGTGTACGTTAAAAAAACAAAAAAACAAAAAAACAAAAAACTGAATAGAAGCTGAATAGAAGCCAAGTGGGCATTGTCTTTCTGTACAACATTCTGAAAGAATCTCTGAAACTGATCATGCTTAGTTCTTCGTTTTTCAACAAATATATAGAAAGGAGAGAATAGATAAAAGACACGGAGGGCAAATACACATATTCTAGAAGGAAGGAAAGCGGGGATGGGGAAGATGGAGTAAAATCAACAGTCAAGAAAATAACTGGTAGAAAAGGTCCATAAGTTTGAGTCCAGGAGTTTGAGGCTGCAGTGGATTATGATCACGCTACTGCACCCCAGCCTGGGGGACAGAGGGAGACCCTGTCTCAAAAAAAAAAAAAAAAAAAAAAAGAAAAAAAGGGAGAGAAAAGGTTAATAAGCTAAAGACCCAAGTCTTAAGAGTTAAGATATGCCATGCTTACTTATTTATAAAATAAAATATCTATTTCTAGATAATTCCTGGTGAAATTTATAAACTGCAAGTAAAAAAAAAAAAAAAACTATCTGGCATGCATCTAGACAGATACACCTACACAGGAAACTAAATCATACTGGCTGGCATGTAAGCTCTACAAAAGCAGGAGTTTTTTCCTGTTCTGTTCATTAAAGTGTTTCCATCACTTAGAAGAGTACGTGTCATATATTAGGCACTCAATAAATATTCATGGATGAATTAACGGCATTGAGAAGTCAATCTTTCATTGAGGTCATGAAAATATTCTTTTACATTACTTCAGGAAGGCTACTTGGTTTGCCTTTTGTACTGATATATGCAAACCATGAAGAATTAATTCTTATAAGTAGTGTGAATTTAGGGCTCAAATTATATTTTATCCATATGGATATTCAGTTATTGTAGTATCATTTAATAAAAAAATTCTCCTTTTCTGATTGCCTCACAGAATTACCTTTGTCATTTAACAACTGGCTGTGTATGAGTAGGTATGCTTCTGAAATTTTATTTCCATCCATTGGCTCAATTATCTATCCCTGAACAAATGCCACATATGCATAATTACTATAGTTTTTAAATTTTTGATATTTGGTATATAAAATCTCCCTTTGTCCCATTCTTCTAGAGTTTTGTGGCTAATTTTGGCAATTTACATTTTTACGTATATTTTAATCAAGCTTACCAAATTTTACACAATCACCAATTAGGATATTATTGGGATTGTATTGATTCTATAGAAAAATTTGGGGTCTAATTAAGTTCTTCACATTATCGAGTTTTCCAATTAAAAAGAATAGTGTTTTCTTCCATTTATTTAGGTCTTCTTCAGTTTCTTTTAAGGATGCTTTGTGGTTTTCTGTGCAGAGATTCCTCTACATTCTTTGTTAGATTTACTCTTAGACATCTGATTTTTCTGTTATTGTAAATGCTTAAAAAATTTTATAAACAAATATGGTGGAATTTTGTAAGTTGACGTATTCAGCAATCTTTACATACTCATTTATAATAACTTATCAATAGAGTCTTTTGGATTTTCTACATATACCATCACTAATCTACAAATAACGACTAATTTCATTTTCTAACTCTCATACCATGTTTCTTTTTCTTGCCTTATAACAGGTTATTAACACAAGGAATCATTTTTATCTTTAGGTACAATTACACTCTTTTTTTCATGGGAGGTTGTAAGGCTTTGTGTGTGACACACATATCATTATCTCGTAACAAAAAACAATGGCATTGGTCATCTGAAAATTAAATTTGGATACTACAGAAGCAAGAAAACATCTTCTTACAGGAAAGACTTTCTTATAGAAATAGCACCTAAAACAGAAACTAAAGAAATGTTAGGTTTCAGAGGAGGGAAACAAAGAGGTTGACCATTCCAGATAAAACAAGCATTTGAGCAAATGCTTGGAAGGAGGTGTACAGATATAGAACTTTATTTAAGGAACTAGGAGGATGCCAACATGGGGCCATATTGAGGGAGAGTTGAGGTGTCATGATATAGGGCTGTCGAATTAGGCAAGTTCATACCTTTTAGGATCTCCTAAGCTGTGAGTATATGTTTGGCCAAAGCTCTCCATTATCCATTGGCCCTTTTAGCATTCCATTTACATTGAGTGATTTTTCCTCCCTTCTTTCCTTCAAAAAATATTGAAACATAAGTACAGGGAAAACTATTATTTTTAAAGTCGTATTGTGGGCCACCCTAATAAGATCCATTCTTAATATCATGGAAAGGAAAAAAAAAATGAATGCTTGAAAAGTGCCTGTGGAAATTGTGCCAACTAGGTACATAATGTTATTAATATTACTAATAATTTAAGAGGACTGCCCATTAAGAATGCCTCAATTGAAGTAATAGACTTGTGAGGTATGAGTGCAGATCAACGAGACCAATAATTTTTGCCTTAAGAGTGGATAGAAGAGGACTCTGTACATGTTTCCTTTTATACGTACACATTACTGTCCACCATCCCTACAAAGATATGAAGATATGTTCATAAGTATGAAAAATAATATCACAACATTAAATGCTATCAGTAAAACAAAGAGAAAAAGAGTAAAGAGGTCCTGCCAAGATTAGGGGTTAAGAAAAGTCTTTCTAAGCAAGGATGTTTAAACAGAAAAGGCTAAGAATTAAAACTGGGAATGGGATGAATGTTTTTACCAGGGGAAAAATATATGTGAAGGCTGAAGGGTGAGAGAGAGCATGGCACATTGAAGATGTGGAAATATTTTGGGTCCAATAGGACTTATGTATGCAAAAAGGGAGGTAAAATGGTTGGAGGTGGGGATGGAGAATTGCACTGAGATGGCTTATGGAGTTCCTATGAGCTGGGTTCAGGAGTGTGTTCATTCTACAGGCAATGGGGAATTCAACTGTTCATTCTAAAGGCAATGGAGAATCGCCATGAACTGATTTGTGTTTGGAAGATCACACTGGCCACAGCACAGACAACAGATTGATAGGAAAGTTCTTCAGTGAGTCTGACCATCTAGGCAAAAGATCGTCTTGGCTTGGAATGAAGAAAAGGCGAAAAAGATGGAGAAAGATAATGAGATTCATAAAATAGATATCTAGTAGATAAAATAAAGAGAACTTGGTGACTGGATGTGGTTGGGGAGGAAGGTGAGAGAGAGATGGGGAGAAGGCAGGGATGATGACTTCTAAATTTTTAACATGGCCAGCGGAGTGATTTATATGACAGGGAACATAAAACAGACAGGGAGTGGGGTCCAGACTGAAGACCAGAGACGATGAGCTTAGTTGATAATGAAATCAATGAGCTTAGAAATAATGAATTAGGTGCTGAGTTTGAGGTGTCTGAAGGACACCTATGTCCAATAGACTTCACCATATTTGGAGTTTAGGAGATTGGTCCGGCCTGCTTGGGTGATGAAAGCTATTGGACAAAGTAAGATTACTCATGGTTACTATATAGAGGAGGAAGACAGATTGTCTTCCTGTGCCATAGCTACCAGTAATGTGAGGAGTAAAGAACAAGGAGCCTCTCTATCAACTCCATCCTGTTGACATTTAGTCTCTTCTAGTTCCAAAATACACATTTTAAAATCTCTGTGGAGCTATAAATCCTCCTAGTATTGTCCATTTCACTCCTCTGTTCACATACAAATATCTTAAAAGGGTTGTCTACATCTACTCTCTTCATATCTTCCTAACACATTCCTCACACTGCTGCATTCAAGATTCCACCCTCCACCCTGTTATCCAGGTAGCCAGTGACCTTTGATTTCAGTCTTTTCACTACTTGATCTCTCAGCAGCTTTCTGAACTGCTGACCAATCTTCCTTCTCAATATAGTTTTCCTCTGTCTTTTGTGGCGCTTGATTTCCTACATCATTGGCTCTTCCATTTGTTTTGACTAATAATAATGAACACAAACATTCACTGGAGACTTGCTAGTATCTCATTTTGCTTTTCACATTAAATGCTTTCATGTTAAATGGTTATAGTAGTCATACTAGTAATAAATGGGTGGACCCAAGTCTATTTCCTTCTAGAGCCCCATATTCAAACAAATATGCCACACAGACTCATTTCTGGAGGGACATCTATGATTAGTGACCCAAGGAAGAAAGGGTGGGCTTGAGAGGGTGAGAGGGAGAGCTAAGAGGCAGCGTCAAGTAGTGAGTGGAAGGAGCTCAGATGCTAGAGTTAGTTGGGTCCTTGGTCCTTAAAGGCATCATCCTCGGAGCCATTGCCCAGGGACGGCCACGAGGCTGCAGATCCCCTATGCGATCACAAGGTGGCAGCATGAAGAAGCGAGAGTCCCTGACACAGCTCCGATCCCCGGGGGTAGTTAGTGGGTTCAGAGCGCTGGTAATCCTGTCTGCGTGCTTTCTGCTGAGTGCCCACCCCTCCATTCCAGCAGCAACTCTCTTCCAGCCCCGTTATTCCTCTTCTCCTTTCCGCCCCGCGACACAGCCTCCCTCTAGTCTCCTGAGCTGTGACGGAGCTCAGTCCCTTTGGGCAGGAGTCAAGGCTCAGCTTTCCTTGGGCGTCTGAGCGGAGCGTCAGTGCCAGGGAGACACTACTCGTTCACTCTCCATCACTCCTCACACTCCCGAGGGGCCCCAGAGAAGCTATATTTGGGCGGCCTCCATGCGCTGGGGAAGCACTGATGGTGAGTGCGCCAGGCTCAGCCCAGGGAGTGGAGGCAACGGGAAGGTCCGCAGAGACAGGCACAGAGGGCTCATTGCGTAAGGAAGCCGGGCCTTGATCAGTCAGCTTGGCTGTTTGGCGAGGACTTCCAGCGTACACCTTTTCCAGCTTACAATAGCCGGGTTCCTGGACCTTGTTCTTACACAGAGGAATTTCTTCAAGCCTGTGAGACCCATTCCAAGCTTTGCCTATCCTTTGTCCCAGGACAGGACTCCTCAGTTCCTACCTCCTACTCTTCATTTAAGCAAGGCAAGGGGAATTACTTTACCAGGAAAAAAAAAATGTGTGTGAATGTGTATTTGTGTGTGTATGTGGACGTATGTGTTGTGGTGGTGGGCGTGTTGGTGGTGATTGATAATGAAGAAGGAAACTGAAGCTGGGCTGGAGAGTTGAGTTAGAGGAACACTGTGAAGGGCCTTGTCTGCACACTGTGGAGTTCTAGTTCTCACTTTTCTGGAAGGCTATGGGAATCACTTATAACTTGCTCACCAGGAGCCCGATGTGTCCAGTTTTACTGTTTAGATGGCAGTGGTGTGGAAGGTGGTTTGGAATAGACTAGGTTTTGAGGCAGGGAGTTAAGTTGGAAGGCTCTTTTTATAATCAGGGCAGAGTGGATAATATAATGAAGTTGGGAGGAGGTGTATTAAGTAAGAGGAATGGCCCTAATAGATTAATTGGAAAAGCTGAATTGCATGTGGGGCAAAAGAGGAGAGGGGTCACGATGAGACCAGCTGCCCTGACTTGGGTGACCTGGGTCCTGGGCAGTAGTATTCTCTAAGATCAGGAACAGGTTTGAAAGGGGTCCCTGTTAGAGGCAAGAAGCGTGGGAGGCCCATAGGCTATCCAGGTGGAAATATCAAGGAGGTGGTAGGTTATATGGCTGAATCTCAGGACACAGGCTTAGAACAGGGTGGTCTGTGGAGAGAAAGAAGTTGAGCCTGGGACGTTGTGTGATCACCAGGGAGAGTAGGTGGAGGGAGGGGTGTACCTGTGAACACTGTGGAGTAACAGCAGCAGCACTGGCTGATTTTCTTTTCATATCTCAGCTGCATCTGATTTCCATGACATGCTCTTCTTGCTGAGCACAAGTTGGGACTGACTCTCACCTGGGGCTTGAGAGATCCTGATGGTAGATGCTGTTTATTGTTCGTTTGGGAGCTGGAAATGGAAATGATAGTCCCTCTTCATTCACCTCCCTGTCCCCAAGAACACCAGAACAACTTTCCCCAAAATTCTCTGATTTAAAGCGCAAATTTCCTAGGGGAAAGGGCTTATTGTTTTTTGTTTGTTTGATTTGTCTTGTTTTTTTGAGTCTGAGTCTCGCTCTGTCACTCAGAGTCTCGCTCTGTCACCCAGGCTGGAATGCAGTGGGGTGGTCTCGGCTCACTGCAACCTCTGCTGTCCAGGTTCAAACGATTCTCCTCCCTCAGCCTCCTGAGTAGCTGGGATTACAGGTGCGCTCCACCATGCCCAGCTAACTTTTGTGTTTTTAGTAGAGGCGGGATTTCACCATGTTGGCCTGGCTGGTCTCGAACCCCTGACCTCGTGATCCGCCCGCCTCGACCTCCCAAAGTACTGGGATTACAGGTGTGAGCCACTGTATCCAGTGGGGCTTATTGTTTTTTAAAAAGATTTCCAAAACCCTGCCCTGGCAATTCTGGTTTTCTGGGCCTGGAGCAGGCCCTGGAGGGATGGTGTTTTCAATTACTTTAGATGATTCTATCAGGAAAGTTTGAGAAATGGTATTCAGGCCTAAACACAAACCTCTCTTGAAATCTCATCCCAGACTGAGCCCCTGCTCCCTATCTTAAATTAGATTATAATAGGTCTTAAAGGCAGCTATAGACTGAGCCTCTAAATCTGAACCCAGACCCACCCTAACCCCAGCATACATCAGAAGAGCTGGTCAGTGTGGACCGTTCTAAGCAATCCTACAAGTTTACTCTGATGAGAAGAGGCTAACAGCAGTGGCCTGGGCAGCAACATCAGCTCTGAAGATGCAGGACTGTCTTATATGTTTTACACACTGAGATTCATTGGACAGTAATAGAATCTACTTGTGCAGCACTGGGGCCTTGGAGGGTCAGGGTAAGGCTCAAGGTGTCGAGGAAGTTGTACATAAGGAGAATCAGAGCAGAGAGAGACTAGGGTTCAGAATTACTAGGATGACTTAGTCCTGTTTGCTACTGTCACCACTCCAGTGCCTTTTCCTCATCAGTCCTTTCTCTCCTCTGAGCCACAATTGAATGATATTTCTACTTTTCCTTTTCCTAGACCCTGGATTTGGGATACAGAAGCCCCAGCTCTTGGTCCCTGTCATAGCCACTTCAAATGGAACTCTGGTCCACCCTGCATACTTCCTTCTGGTGGGTATCCCTGGCCTGGGGCCTACCATACACTTTTGGCTGGCTTTCCCACTATGTTTTATGTATGCCTTAGTCACCTTGGGTAACCTGACCATTGTCCTCATCATTCGCGTGGAGAAGCGTCTGCATGAGCCCATGTACCTCTTCCTGGCCATGCTTTCCACCATTGACCTAGTCCTCTCCTCTATCACCATGCCCAAGATGGCCAGCCTTTTCCTGATGGGCATCCAGGAGATCGAGTTCAACATTTGCCTGGCCCAGATGTTCCTTATCCATGCTCTGTTAGCCATGGAGTCAGCTGTCCTGCTGGCCATGGCTTTTGACCGCTTTGTGGCCATTTGCCACCCACTGCGCCATGCTTCTGTGCTGACGGGTTGTACTGTGGCCCAAGATTGGAGCTAGCGGGCCCTGACCAGGGGGTTTGTATTCTGTCTTCCCTCTGCCCTTCATCTCTGAAGGCGGTTGCGGCCTACTGCCGACACATACGTGGTCACGACGCTTCCTTCTGTCTGCACCAAGATAGTTATAAAGCTTACTGTACTGACACCAAGGTCAATGTAGTTGCGTGGTCTCTTCATCATCCTTCAGTCGATGGGTGTGGACTCCGCTTCACTGGCGGTTCTCATACATCCTCATCCTGTGGGCTGGTTGGAGGGCCCCTCGGGGGGCCGGCATTCAAGGCTTTTCGAGACACCTGCATCTCCCGACCTCTGTGCTGTTTGGTCTTCTATGTCCGCTGATTGGACTCTAGTGGTGTAGGCTGGGTGGTCCCGCCTCCCTGCTCCATGTAGTTACGGCTAACACCTACTTGCTGCTACCACCCATAGTCAACCCCCTTGTCTATGGAGCCAGGACCAAAGAGATCTGTTCAAGGGTCCTCTGTATGTTCTCACAAGGTGGCAAGTGAGACACCCTAGTGTTTCACTTCTACTACTACTACTATGGAAGATGGGAATATTAGGATCCTGTTGAATGCCTTGGTGATAAAGCATCAAACCTATTGTGCTGTCTTCTTCCAGCAATTTAAGTAGGTCATGTATTCTGTCTCCAGGAATGTGTCAGTACTGAACTTATGACCCTGTCCGGACATCCTGGAGAATGATCACCCTAGTCCCTCTGCTATGGTGGTCTTGCCTTCTCCTTCTCTCTCAGCTAGAAAATACATCTAGTTTTGACATGGGGAGGCTATAAAGATCACACCTCATGATTCATTCCGGTCTTGAAGTATGATTTTAATGTTCTTGCCCCCATGTGCCCATGTTGGTGAATTTGCATGGACTATAAAAGTTATTGCAAATACCCCAAAGTGGTTACCCAGCTATAATCAGGGGTTAATGAAGGCATTTGGGGAATAGTAACTGGAGAGACAGCAACAAGACAAGAGGCAGCTCACATGCAATGTTTAAGTTTCTGTATGCAGGAGGGTGTGTTGGCAGATTTGAGAAATCTGGCAATTTGCATCTGTGTGACTCTATACAACTATTTGTCCATAAGGGTGCCATGTATTCTGCTTGTGGGTGTGAATGTGTGGGTGTGTTCTGTGGATACATGTGCTTTTCAGTGTGTGTGTATGTGAGAGAGTGTACACATGGAATACATACTGGCTGCGTCCTGGTGAGTGTGGTAGCTATGTCCTGGCACATGTATGTTTCATGAGTCGTGTCTCTGATTGAACATTTGTATTTCTGTCGTATCTGTTAGTTGGTATATATATGTGTCTATGTGAGAATGCTGGTGTCTGTATCTGTATGGTGGGCAGTACCTTTATGTGTATCTGGTAAAAATGCTGCCACTACCTTTTCTTTATGTTTGTAATACATGAATGTGGTGCATGAGTGTGTGGAATGTGTAGTATTGTGATGCCTGTATCTTTCAGCGTGTTTGGGCATATGTCTACTGTGCATAATATTTGTGATGTAAAACCATTTTGTGCAGTATCTGTGTTATTAGTTATAAGTTGGTGAAATGTATGTCTGAATTCTGTGTGCATATTGTTGGTACTGATGGCATTTTAGTGCATATGTCTGGTATATATGTTTTAAGGTAAACTTTCTTTGTGTGTTGGGTGTGTATTGTGTGATACAAGAGTGGGAACAGCATCTGTATTTCTGAGCATTGATTGATGTGTGGTGTCTGTATGTATCTTGGAATGGAAGAGGGAGACTGAAGAAGTCTGGCTGTGAGCAGCAGAAATAATTTCCAAAGTTGAGAGATATGACTCTAAGATGCCCAGTTTCTCAGCCTGGGGTCAGCCTGGGTGATAGCTCAGTCTGTGGGAATGAAAGGAAACATGGTGCTTCCTCGCTCCACGTTTTCACAGGCCAGACCACACCTTCTTCATCCTGAACACAAAGATTTCAAGGGCTTTTGTTACCTCTTTCCACCTTTCCTGCCTCTGCTATCTGAGGCAATGGCCTCCATAAACCCTGCCCTCCTGCCTCAATAGCAGGTCGTGGTATGCTCACCTCTCCCTTCCCGTTTTGGCTGGTCTGCCAAGCATGTATAGGCCTCGGTTCCCCGTCTGTACTAAAAATACAACAATTAGCTGGGTGTGGTGGCGTGTGCCTGTAGTCCCGGCTAGTTGGGAGGCTGAGGCAGGAGAATTACTTGAACCCGGGAGGCGGAGGTTGCAGTGAGCTGAGATAGTGCCACTGCACTCCAGCCTGGTGACAGAGCGAGACTCTGACTCAGAAAAAAAAAAAAAAA
>NW_016803107.1:57788-75290 GCF_001698545.2 Rhinopithecus bieti
TTTATGTGTATCTGGTAAAATGCTGCCACTACCTTTTCTTTATGTTTGTAATACATGAATGTGGTGCATGAGTGTGTGGAATGTGTAGTATTGTGATGCCTGTATCTTTCAGCGTGTTTGGGCATATGTCTACTGTGCATAATATTTGTGATGTAAAACCATTTTGTGCAGTATCTGTGTTATTAGTTATAAGTTGGTGAAATGTATGTCTGAATTCTGTGTGCATATTGTTGGTACTGATGGCATTTTAGTGCATATGTCTGGTATATATGTTTTAAGGTAAACTTTCTTTGTGTGTTGGGTGTGTATTGTGTGATACAAGAGTGGGAACAGCATCTGTATTTCTGAGCATTGATTGATGTGTGGTGTCTGTATGTATCTTGGAATGGAAGAGGGAGACTGAAGAAGTCTGGCTGTGAGCAGCAGAAATAATTTCCAAAGTTGAGAGATATGACTCTAAGATGCCCAGTTTCTCAGCCTGGGGTCAGCCTGGGTGATAGCTCAGTCTGTGGGAATGAAAGGAAACATGGTGCTTCCTCGCTCCACGTTTTCACAGGCCAGACCACACCTTCTTCATCCTGAACACAAAGATTTCAAGGGCTTTTGTTACCTCTTTCCACCTTTCCTGCCTCTGCTATCTGAGGCAATGGCCTCCATAAACCCTGCCCTCCTGCCTCAATAGCAGGTCGTGGTATGCTCACCTCTCCCTTCCCGTTTTGGCTGGTCTGCCAAGCATGTATAGGCCTCGGTTCCCCGTCTGTACTAAAATACAACAATTAGCTGGGTGTGGTGGCGTGTGCCTGTAGTCCCGGCTAGTTGGGAGGCTGAGGCAGGAGAATTACTTGAACCCGGGAGGCGGAGGTTGCAGTGAGCTGAGATAGTGCCACTGCACTCCAGCCTGGTGACAGAGCGAGACTCTGACTCAGAAAAAAAAAAAAAAGCCTTGGTTGTAGGGAGTTTCTCCTAATCCCTCTGGGAAAGCAAGGGTGGAGGGGAAGCCAGTCAGTCTCCCTTCTGTTGCCACATGGAAACTCCCTTAAGGCAGGAAGCTGAAAAACTGTAGCATTCACCTCATTATTCATCTTGTCTCATGTCTCACTGCCCTTCCACATGTCTCACTGTTACTCCATATTGAATGGAAGTAGAAGTCCCTTTGGTATTTTTTAAAGTCTTTGCCATGTCTAAGTTAATGAGGTTAATGGAGGCAGCAGAGATGGCTCCGGGGTTCTGATAGCAAGTGTCAGGCTACAGGCCCTGTAGGCACCAGAAGCTCTTGTCACCAGTAATTTTGATGTGGTCTGAGTTAGAATGGTCTGGTTTGCCATTATCTATTTTAGCATAGCTTGAGTTAGCATGTCCTGTGTTCTGAATTTGAAACTTACAGTTGTGAAACTGATCAGTAAAAAATAAGGAGAGAGCAACTAAAAATCATGTTGTTCTACTTATAGATGTAGTTTTTACTTATTTCAAAATATGAAGTATTTAGTTTTACATTCAAATTGTTCTCTAACTCTCTAAAATGTTCTCTGACTATTTTTGCCCTTAAGAGACAAACCAGATGTCATTGGTCTTACATGCCTGGTGTTGTGGGTAGGGAGGGTTAAAGAAACCATGTCTTCTGTCCTCAGCCAGAAGTTCAGTGATCTAAGGCCAGAGAGTGGATGGCAGAGGTACTGTCCCTGGGGGCCTTGGTTATAAGTTAGCCAGACCCAGGGATCAGAGCCTGGGAGACAAAAAAAGATGTGGCCCTAGGGCTTTGGGGAAAGGAGGATGGACCCAGTGGATTCCACACTCAGCAAGAACCTAAACAGGGTCCACCAAAGGAGAGAAGGCAGGACAGAAAGAACACTTCAGGATGGAAATGGACTGACACTTAACCATGGAGTGTCTCTGCAAACTTCCTTTGCCATTCTCCTGTTTGAGTTTGATAAATCTGAGAAGAGACTTGGAGAAAGACCCTCACGAAGACGCTGGCTACTAATGAGTTTCTTCTAGCTTTTTTCTACTCACTTTCCCTATCTAACTTCACATTGGGAGTTGGCATGAGGATCCCAGCGGCCCATCGGGGAGGACTCTAGAGACCCCTTTCCCCATTGCCCCTCCTCCCCATACCCCCAGGCATATCCTCCCAGGGCACGGAAGCTGAGAAGCAGTCCAGAACCACAGTGGGCTAGTGAGGGGTACCTGCTGATGTACCGTTTGGACAGCATTCTGTCCTGCCTTGCAGGAAGAAGCAGAAGGAGGGAGGGGGTAAGGCAGAGAATAAATAACCCTGACAAGGGAGGTCCAAGGAAGTAGGCGGAGACAGAGAGGCTGTATTTCAGTGCAGCCTGCCAGACCTCTTCTGGAGGAAGACTGGACAAAGGGGGTCCCACGTTCCTTCCATAGAGTTGAGGTGAGTGCAGGAGGCCAGGGGCATGTCCAGGTGCATGGGTTACTTGCAGCTAGGGGTCTCCTGTTAGACTTGCTGAGTGCATGAGAAGCCAGGCTGTGAAGAACCAGAAGTGGGAGATGTGTAGGAAGCCCCTGACTCAAAGAATGGGCAGCCTTAGTGATCTCTATGTTTGTGCGATGAACAGAAGCATGTGGGTGTTGGAGGTAGCCTAAGGGTAGTTTTCAAACAGTTTTTCAGCGATTAGTTTACTAGTATGCCCATCTAGAGGCTGGCAGGGACTGACGTGAATGAGGACAGAGGACAGGCTGGGCTGGGGTTAGACTGGGGCTGCATTGGGGTTGGGTTGGGGTTTGGTGTGTGAACAGGGTGAACGTGATTGAAGCTCAGTCTATGACTGGGGATCAGGCTGCAGCTGGGGTGGAGGTGGGACTCTGAGTGAGGCTGGGCTCATTCTATGCTGTACATCAGGAGTCAGGCTGTGGCTGAGACTGGGACTTAGTAATCTTCCTGGGGCTCCGATCTCAGCTTGGTCTGTGTCTAGGATCAGGATTCAGTCTTCAGCCCATTTAAAAAGTAGATTAGTGTCCACACGGCAGCACCCCTTGCCTTGTACTCTTTACCCCAGCTACACTAAGTCACTTTCACCTTTCCAAACAAGATCTGTTCTCTTTCTCTCTGGCTCTTTGTATTAGCCAGGATGTACTTTTAAAAACAAACTAGATCAGGTCTGTTGCTGAAATTCCCCCCGTCACTCAGAATTAAACCAAAGCTCCTTGCCATATCCTGCAAGACCCTGTTACCTGATGAGGTCCTTGCCCTCCTCTCACATCACCTTCTCAAACTCTCTTGTGCTCTTGATGCTCTGGCCACCTTGACCTTCTTTTCATTCCATGAATTCCCCAATATCATTCTTCCTGGGGGACCCTTTTCTCTTGCTGTCTTCCCCGGTTGGAATGCACTTTCCCTGGATCTTAGAATGGCTGGTGTTTTCTCATCACATGTCACATCCTTAAGAGAGGTTTTTTCTGACTCCTGTCTCCAGTATAAGTGTCCTGCACCCATCTTTCTCTGTCCTATCAGTCTGTCTTGTCTTTCGTGCCCATATCTTCATCTGAAATTTTGTTTACTTACTTCTCATTATTGGCCTCTTGTTATATGAGCTCCATAAAAGCCATCATCTTGTCTGATTTATCTACTGTTTTCTCCAGTTTTGACACTCAATATGTTTTTGTTGTCTAACTGAATGCTGCTGTGCCCCCACCCCATTAACTGCCTGTGCCGTTGCCCCATTACCTGCCTGCAGCAGGTCCTGCAGTCACGGATCAGATGTCACCTCCTCAGGGAAGCCCTTGGAGGCTAAAAAGCTCACTGAGCTATTGTTGTCTTTGCTTCTGAGGCCCTTTTGCTCACCCTTTTCCCAGAATTTATCATAATGTGCTGTGATGGCTGCATGTTTGTCTCCATTTCTCCCCACCCTTGGAAGGCTGGAACTATATCTCTAGTACTCAGCGGAGTCTGGCACAGAAGTCCGTCAGTGATTGTTGAAAAAATGAGTGCACTGATCAAAATCCCACTTTGGGCATTTCCCTTGCCTTACATTTGCTTGCAGCCAGAGTAGCTCTAAAGGGAACTGGTAACTAGGCGCAGCTTTGCAGATCTTTAGAACACTTATCTGTTCCTACTCAGGAAGTGGAGGAGCAGAGACCTGAACCCTAGGAACTCTGCCTAGAGGTGATTTTAGGTGGTCAGGCTGACTTGAGTGAGCAGGGTGGGGTAAGGGCTCACTTTGCTTTCTGGGAGTTAGAAATTGCTCTGTCTCATCTTTCCATTTTCATCTTGGCCATTTTAAGAAGAGTAGCCAACATCTTGCAGGAGTTCATCTGCTTTATTAAATACAAGCAAGGTGTGGGGCACAGTGGATGCAGATAATTTGAGTGGAAGTAATTTTGGGGCTACTACCTTCACAAAATGTTAGGGAAGGGGCTCTATTTAAGTATCAATTGACAAGCTCCTCCAGTCCTTGCCAGCCACAGCATTGCCCCTGAGGTCTGCCTTCCCTCTCTGTGCCTGGGAATAGGAGCCAGAGGCTCCCAGGTATGTCTGGGCTTCTCTCCAAGGACATTCTTTTCTAAATATTCCCAGAGGCAGACAGCAGCACCAGAGGCCCCCATTCCATTGCTCTGGGCATGAAACATTCTGTGTGTTTAGCTCAGATAATGACAGTGACAATGAATCTCCTCCTTGTTCTCCTTCCACACTGAACCTTAGTGGGGAGAGCTGGTCATGTGTCCTGAGTCCAAGCGGGGCCCCTGGACTCATGGGTCCTCGGTGTTGGATTCCTGGGAGATTAATATTGAAATAGTGCTTACAAAGCAAAGTCCCTTCTTAAGGAGACATGGAGAGAGGTAGGGCAGTAGCTTGGCATATTGTAAAGCAATAGATTTAGCACTAAGGGCTCTAACTAACCCTCAACATCCTTATCTGTCAAATGGGATTAATGATACCTGCTTGACAGATGGATGAGAGGCTCTAATTAGACAATAAGGAAATACTTGGTAGAGGACAAGCCTTTTAATCTCCATTGTGGGGCCTACCCATGTTACAGCCTTTGGAGTCAGGGCTGAAAGAGGAGGTGAGTGCCCCAAGTTCCAGTGCAGAAGAGTCCTCTTTGCAGCCCTCTTGGTTTCCCTTCTAAGAGTATACCGAGGGCAGCTGTGCTACTTACCAAGCCCTTCTTATGTCTCGCCCTTTGGGTGGATTTTATTAGCTTTCAGAAGGTGCAGCAAAATTAAAGGCAGCCTAGAATGAGGGAAAGTGGATAGGCCTTGGTATAAGACTATCTAGGTTAAGTTTCTGCATTGCCAGTCACCTGTTAAACTTTGGTTATGTTATTTAATGTCTTGGAGCCTCAGTTTTCTCACCCATAATATAGAAAGGATCCACAGTACTCACCCATAATACAGAGAGGATCCATGGTGCAGCGAGAAGGGATGTTAATGACTTTGGCCCCTTTGCCTGAAGTTCTAGGTTAATCATGGTTTCTCTGCCTTAAACCTTCCCTTCCCAGCAGATTGAATTATATACCCTCACCTTCTGCAGAGCTGTCCCAAGCTTACAGATAATATTTATACAGATGACACTGTATAATTTCTGTCATTTTGTAGGTGCTCAATAATCCATGTTCATATTATAAAAACAAAAAAATCAGGTTTAAAGGTGACCTCATTGTTCTCTTGGGTCAGAAGAGATAGGGCTAATAGGCTAATGGTACCCCTCACTGAGTTCTGACTACTAACAGCTGCTCAAGCTGGAAGGCCATCTGGAAGTCATCTGGTCCCTCTGCCTGTCTTGTGGAGGGACTGTGGAACATTGGGCCGCTTCAGGGCTGGCCAGTCTGAAGGGTGGCACCTGGGCTCTCTGGCTGGCTCCCTCTCCATCCCTTCATTTCTCTCCTGCTGTCTGGTCTACCACTCTGACTGCTTTTCCATGGGTCTATGAGAAGGAGTTCTAGGGAAGAATGTGAGGATGGGCTGGTGAGGGGGGCTGGGCTGGCATTAGGAGACAGAGTTCTGAAGCCCTGGGGGAAGGAAGGAAGAGGACTGAAGGCCTCCATGTGGATTTCCAGTCTTTACAGCTGGGAGCTCCTGTTCCCCTATTCCTGAGAAAAGGCTAAGATGTCCTTCATAGTTCCCCAAGAAACATTCCTGGAACTTACTAAAATAGTTCAACTTATTCACAGAAAATCTCAGCACAGGGCTATTCCTTGGGGATTAGAGCAGTGTGTGGGCTTTCTAAAAAAAAAAAAAAAAAAAGGCTTTTTTTTGTTTTTTTTTTTTTATTTGTCTTTTTTTTCAAAAAATTTAGTTCCAACTTCCTCCAGAGCTCAAAACCATTTCGTGAGTTTTAATTACTAACAGCTGCTCAAGGTGGAAGGCCATCTAGAAGTCATCTGGTCCCTCTGCCTGTCTCATGGAGGGACTGTTGAACATTGGGACGCTTCAGGGCTGGTCAGTCTGAAGGGTGGCACTTGAGCTCTCTGGCTGACTCCTTCTCCATCGCTTCATTTCTCTCCTGCTGTAGTCTTCTGGGGTCCAGCCTGATATTTCAGCCCCAGAGATAGCTGCCCATTTTATACTGCCTAGGCACCTCCCTCCCAGGCCAGCTGAATCTTCCTTTTTTTGATTTCTGGTATCTTTATATCAGTACCCAGTCTTGCTATTGTGAGAAATTGACTGCTAGTTAATATGTGTGTGTATGAGTGTGTACATAGAGTCTGAGTGGTGATTAAGGGACAAATTTGGGGAATTAAGAAGTATATGAAATTTCGTACATTTTCAGAGACCTTGTTACTCATTTTTGTGGAAAACAATGCACTACGTGTACTCCGATTTAGTTTTTACAATTCCTTTAGACATGCCTTATCTCATACAATTTCATGGCAGCACTGTGCAGTTATTATTATTCACTACATTTAGTGCCAAGACTTGTGTTCTAAGCCCCAGGATTGTGCTCACCACATCACTCTACCTTCAGAGGCAATAGTGTTGCATATGCCCAGCCAGAATGCTTTCCCAGTGTATTTCCTAAGACAGCACATTTTTAAAATCCTGAGTATCAACCTGCTCTGCCATGTCTGTTGATGTGAAACTGGTGGATGGTATTGATATCTGACCCTCTGGAGTACCAGAGCCTTCTTGCCAATGTCTCCAGGTGAGGGATCTTAGGTCTATCATGCTCTTAGGACAAATTGTGCTGCATGTCCACTTTGCATTTATTAGGACCAAGACCTTGCAGCTGCTCTTTTGTGTGTGTGTGTGTGTGTGTGTGTGTATACACATACATATATATATAAAACATTTATTATATTATATATTATAAATATATATATATATATTTCTCTGGCCATCTGGCTCCTTGGGTAAGAAAGGACTTTTCTGTTTGACCCTAAAGATTATTTTTATAAAATTAAAATTACTCTGCACTGACCTTCCAAACATTATCTCATCCTTCTCAAAAGTCTCTCTAGTACAGATAACAGGCAGTCTTATCTATGCCTTTGGCTGTGTTACCCTCACTAGATGTATACTAAGAGACTCTCCTGTTGATAAACCTCATTTTCATCTTCCACAAACATTAACTAAACAATTAATAAATATAATAAGGTTCCTGGTGTTCAGGAGCTCATAATTCAGGGGAAAATATAGCAATAATTATAGTTACTATTATGAAGAAGGTAAATCAAGAGCCCATGTATGTATTTAAAAAGACCTAAATAATGTTCTTTTTGAGCACAGAACAGTAAACATTTAATTATGCCTAGGTAAAAGAGGCTTAGGAAAAGTAGCATAGGAGAGAGACAGTAAGCCAGGATGTGAAAAATGAGTGCGGGAAGTCAAGGAGGAAGATCTGTGGGGAACAGTTTTTCTTGACAAGGGGATGAGAAGTAAAAAAGACAGAAAGACACAGAGTCATGGGAATCAAGGCCCTATGTTTGTGAAATAGCATGAACTCCAGTGTGGCTGGATCATAGGGATCATGGTGAGGAGTGGTGAGGGAGGAACCCAGGACCGGGTGATGAAAGACAGACCTTTAGCCATGTCATAAGAAGTTTAGTCTTTATTCTAGAATCAACTTGGAGTTTCAAGGGTATTTTTAAAAATAATAGGGAGTGAACTGGTTTCATCTGGTTAGATTGTTGGGATTTTGTGGATGAGGAAGGTTACCCTAGAGGTGTGGCAGTCAGGATCAGAAAACCTGGTTTGTATGATGGTTCAGGCCCCCATAACAGAAAAAAAGAAACACTGGAGGAAAATGGTTAACAGCAACAGATATTATTTTTTGCATACTTACTATGTGTGAGGTATTGTGTTAAGTGCTTTACATTTATCATCTCATTTAATGTTCACATTAACCCCCTATTAGGCAGGGACTCTTACAATCATTTTAATGATGAGGATGCTGAGGCTTAGAAAGGTTAAATGATTTACCCCAGATCACACAGCTCTAGAGGTTTTAGACTGGTTTTAGAATGCAAGATTGATTTCAAAGCTCATAGTCTCAATGGCTATATAATACTGCCTCTGAGAGAGTTTGTTTTTTGAACATGGAGAGTTTGATGTGCTTGAAAGATGATCAGGTGAACCCTTTTAGTAAGTCTTCAGAATTATGAACCTGGATTACCAAAGAGAATTCAGAATTCATTAAATAGGTTTGGGGATCAATTGTTTGTACAACAAAAATGGATTTACTGAAGGGGATGAGATGGCCCAGGAAGAGAGTATGGAAGAAGAAGAGCACTGAAGATACAATTTTGGAGAGGAGAGTGAAGATCCAGAAACGAAACCAATAATTAGTGATTAGAGAGAGCTGAGGAGCAGCAGGAAGGAGAGGGAGAATCTCTAAGAAGGAGGAAACTGCTCCCGGTGCCACATGCTGCAGAGAAGCTGCAGTAGCGAGAAGGGACGTTGATGACTTTGGCCTCTTTGCCTGAAGTTCTAGGTTAAATATGGTTTGTCTGCCTTAAACCTTCCCTTCCCAGCAGATTGAATTAAACTCTCTCACCCTCTATTCTACTATTCATGCTCCCATTGTTTTCCCACTAATTTCTGTCTGGTCTGAGGAAACCTCTGGGTGACGGCTTGATGCTGGTACAAAGATTCGTGACACAGCCTGAGCCTACGGAACCTCTCCTGATGCTGGCCATGAACTCTGACTTATACTCAGCTGCTTTCTGGTAACCCATGCAGAAAACCCTACCCCAGCTCTCAAACTTTCAAGGGCCAAATCAATTTAAGAACTACAATATACATGATCTAATAAATACAGGTTGAATATCACTAATCCAAACATCCAAAATCTGAAATGCTCCAAAATCTGAAACTTTTTGAGCATTCAAAGAGAATGCTCACTGTAGCATTTCAAATTTCCAATTTTTGCATTAGGGATGCTGATCTGGGTATGTATAATGCAAATATTCCAAAATATATATAAAAAAAAATCCCAAATCAGAAACACTTCCGGTTTCAAGCATTTCAGATAAGGGCTACTGTATAGTAGGAGCACATGAATATTTGTAGATGCAGGAAAGAAAGGGAGGGAGGGAGGGAATCAGTTCACTCTTAACAGAGACATACAATCTGAGATGACCCAAGTCTCACATTTCCCACCTCAGTAATATCAAATCATTTTTATAGTCAGTTTCAGTTAGTTTGCAGACTGAATTCTGCTATAGGATTGATTATGGCTCCAGTGCTTCTAATGCCATCACCCCTCAGGGTTTGTATTCTAGTTGTATCACTCTCACTCTCTTGGATTGGGTGGGTCTCCTAGAAGCAGAACCTGAGGTGGGGGTTCTTGTCCAAATGACATATTGAGGGAGTACATTGCCATTAGAAGAAGAAGGAGGGAATCCTGGCAGCGCAGGGGAAGAAAGCTAAGCAGGGCTGTGGTCTCAACTGGAGACAAGCCTCTGGCTGGTTCCTTGGGAAGCTCTGAAGTACAAATTGCATCAAAGTGTTTGCTGCACCCAGAGGCAATGGGGCTGGCCTTTGGTACCCCTTATGTCAGGCAGCCACTGGCCTCTAGATGTGCATCATGGGGGCACAGTGTAACCTCCTGGGTGAGGTGCCTCCCATTTGACCAAGGACAATCCTCTGGAAAGAAGGGGAGCTGTGAGCCCTTAGCACTCAGTGCTCATTGTAGATGGGAGATGGTTGCACTGGCTTTGTGAATGGGATCTGGCTGGGACACCAGTGGTGTCCACTAAAGCCATCATTCTTTTTTTGAAATAAACTGAGTAGTCTGGACAAGTGTAAAACTTTGGGTGGTCATTTGGACAAGAAGGTAATGTAGAGTTAGGGTTCAGGGTTAATTTAGCGTCAGTTTTTTATTGGATTACTGTTTATCATAATAAAATAGAATATGAATTGTGAGTTGAATATCATCAATTCAATCTTTAAGATTGAAATGGTTATTAAAAGGTCAAATATTAAGTTAATGTTAAAGTTAGGGTTAAGTCTAGAATTGGGGAGATCATTAGATTTATGATGGGGTTAGGTTTCAATATTAACCTGTTACTACTAGTGTTGTTACACTTGGACTGGAATTTTTTCTTAAAGATAGTCTAATGATACGCTTAGAATTGCAGTTAGTATTAAGCATAGGGAAGCATAAAAGTAAGCTAGGATAGAGGAAATGATTAGATATTTTTATCACCTAAGGTTCTTTTATATTCAGCCAGTAGCCTTTCTTTGGAGAACTAAATGATTTGGAATATGCTTAAAATTTTTGTCTTAGTCTTTCACTTGCTGCCAGGATTAACAATACAGATGGGGTTAGTAAGTAGGACTGGATGAATTTGTGTCTGGTTCTTGACTTATGTTAGATTATGTGAGACTGCATTTAGAATATGATTAGAATTTGCATAAGAAATGGAATTAGAGTTTGAGTTAGAGAACAGGACATCAGGATAGAGTGAGGTGTGGTATTGGGATTCTTATGGATCTGACAATGGTTTATGTTTGCATTCCAGCCTCTACCTGCCTGGTGCTGGTCACAGTTCAGCTTCTTCATGATGGTGGGTCCCAATGCCAATGAATCCAGTGCCACATACTTCATCCTAATAGGCCTCCCTGGTTTGGAAGAGGCTCAGTTCTGGTTGGCCTTCCCATTGTGCTCCCTCTACCTTATTGCTGTGCTAGGTAACTTGACAATCATCTACGTTGTGCGGGCCGAGCACAGCCTGCATGAGCCCATGTATATATTTCTTTGCATGCTTTCAGGCATTGACATCCTCATCTCCACCTCATCCATGCCCAAAATGCTGGCCATCTTCTGGTTCAATTCCACTACCATCCAGTTTGATGCTTGTCTGCTACAGATGTTTGCCATTCACTCCTTGTCTGGCATGGAATCCACAGTGCTGCTGGCCATGGCCTTTGACCGCTATGTGGCCATCTGTCACCCACTGCGCCATGCCACAGTACTCACATTGCCTCGTGTCACCAAAATTGGTGTGGCTGCTGTGGTGCGGGGGGCTGCACTGATGGCACCCCTTCCTGTCTTCATCAAGCAGCTGCCCTTCTGCCACTCCAATATCCTTTCCCATTCCTACTGCCTACACCAAGATGTCATGAAGCTGGCCTGTGATGATATCCGGGTCAATGTCATTTATGGCCTTATTGTCATCATCTCTGCCATTGGCCTGGACTCACTTCTCATCTCCTTCTCATATCTGCTTATCCTTAAGACTGTGTTGGGCTTGACACGTGAAGCTCAGGCCAAGGCGTTTGGCACTTGTGTCTCTCACGTGTGTGCTGTGTTCATATTCTATGTACCTTTCATTGGATTGTCTATGGTGCATCGCTTTAGCAAGCGGCGTGACTCTCTCCTGCCAGTCATCTTGGCCAATATCTATCTGCTGGTTCCTCCTGTGCTCAACCCAATTGTCTACGGAGTGAAGACAAAGGAGATTCGACAGCGCATCCTTCGACTTTTTCATGTGGCCACACATACTTCAGAGCCCTAGGTGTCAAACTTCTTTTCCATTTGAAGTCCTCTGATTCAGATTTTAATGTCAACATTTTGGAAGACAGTATTCAGAAAAAAAAATTTCCTTAATAAAAATATAACTCAGATCCTTTCCATTTTACCATGCAGTCCAAATCTAAACTGCTTCTACTGATGGTTTACAGCATTCTGAGGTAAGAATGGTACATCTAGAGAACATTTGCCAAGGTCTAAGCATGGCAAAAGGAAAATAAACACAAGAATGTAATAAAATGAGATAATCTAGCTTGAAACTGTAACTTCCTCTTCAGAACTCCCAACCGCACTGGATCTCAGAAAAAGACTGTCTTCAAAATGACTTCTATAGAGAAGAAATAATTTTTCCTCTGGACACTAACACTTAAGGGGAAGATTGGAAGTAAAGCCTTGAGAAGAGTACATTTACCTACATTAATGAAAGTTGACACACTCTGTTCTGAGAGTTTTCACAGCATATGGACACTGTTTTTCCTATTTAATTTTCTTATCAACCTTTTAATTAGGCAAAGCTATTATTAGTACCCTCATTGTAGCCATGGGAAAATTGATGTTCAGTGGGGATCAGTGAATTAAATTGGGCCATACAGGTATAAAAATTAAAAAAAAAAAGACTTCATGCCCAATCTCATATTATGTGGAAGAACTGTTAGAGAGACCAATAGGATAGGGGGTTGGAGATCTCTTACAGAGTCTTACATTTTCTAGAGGAGGTATTTAATTTCTTCTCACTCATCCAGTGTTGTATTTAGGAATTTCCTGGTAACAGAACTCATGGCTTTAATCCCACTAGCTATTGCTTATTGTCCTGGTCCAATTGCCACTTTACCTGTGTCTTGGAAGGAGAAGTAATTTCTAGGTTCACTATTATGGAAGATTCTTATTCAGAAAGTCTGCCATAGGGCTTATAGCAAGCTATTTATTTTTAAAAGTTCCATAGGTGATTCTGATAGGCAGTGAGGTTAGGGAGCCACCAGTTACAATGGGAAGTATGGAATGGCAGGTGTTGAAGATAACACTGGCCTTCTGAGTGTGACTAGTAGCCAGAAAGTGAGGGAATCTTCAGGACTATGCTTTATTTGGGGCTTTGTGTAGTATGGAACAGGGACTTTGAGACCAGGAAAGCAATCCGATTTAGGCATGGGAATCAGGCATTTTTGCTTCTGAGGGGCAATAGGTTTCATCTTCAACAGGATATGACAACAGTCTTAACCAAGAAACTCAAATAACCAATACTAAAACATGTGATCATATATGTGGTAAGAGTCATTTTCTTTTTCAAGCCTCAGGTTCCCTGATATGGATTCCTATAACACGCTTTCATCCCCTTTTGTAATGGATACCATGTTTGGAAATTCCTATTTAATACTTGTATTTGCTGATGGACTGTAAGCCCATGAGGGCACTGTTTATTATTGAATATCATCTCTGTTCATCATTGACTGCTCTTTGGTCATCATTGAATCCCCCAGCAGAGTACCTAGAACATAATAGTGCTTATACTCAGTACTGGTTACTTTTCACCAAACCTGATTCCTTCCATCCTGAACACATAGCCAGGCAATTTTCCAGCCTTCTTTGAGTTGGGTATTATTAAATTCTAGCCATTACTTCCAATGTGAATGGAAGAAACATGTGCCACTTCTATACCTGGATCATAAAACCCTCCCATGTGCAGCCTTTCATGTTGACATTAAATGTGACTTGGGAAGCTATGTGTTACACAGAGTAAATCACCAGAAGCCTGGATTCCTGAAAAAACTGTGCAGAGCCAAACCTGTCATTTGCAACTCCCACTTGTATTTGTTCCAGGCAGTCGGATAAGTGAAAAATAAAGTATTAGTGTGTCAAGTCTCTGAAAATGATTTTGTTGTTCTTAAAGCATTCTAGCCTTTTAAATAAAACACAAATTTAATAGTTGTTGAATAAATAGATTAAAAACTAAAGGAAATAATAAAACTGAAAACTGAAGGGCTCAGGAAAGACTGCTCTTCTTCCTTTATGCCTACATAAGAGGTATGTTTATACCTACATAAGAGGTATAAATTTATCAAAGAAGGAAGTATTTCCTCACACTAGCATAAGTATCACAAAGTCCTTATTAATCATTATGACATCAAGCTGTGTCTCATATAGGTTTCTATTAATTTGTTTTGGATCACTTCCATCCCAACTTCTTAGGAAACTTACATTATTGTCTCTACTCCCTCATGGATATTCAACCTTGCTCTCTCAAATGAATCATTCCAAGCATTTATCATGTTCAAGTCCCTTTCCATATTAAAAGCAACAATGATAACAACCAGTATAAATCTGTTTAAACTCATATTCCTTCTGTCTCTTTCCATTAATAGTCAAATTTCTTAGAGAAGTTATCTATAACTTACTTTCACTTACACATCTCTCATATAACTCTTCCATTATTCCAGTTTAGTTTTGGCCTTGGTGAAACTACCAAATAACTTTTACTATACATCATCAGGAACCTCTGTGTGTCTGAGGTTTTAGTTTTTATCTTCCCTGATTTCTCAACAACATTTAATATAGTTGACCACTCTCTTTTTTGATACATTTTCTTCCTTTGCCCTTTGTGGCATCACATTCATGTTTTTCTTCTTGTATCTCTTCTTACTTCTCAGTTTCCTTCTACTCTGCCTGGTGAGAGAATATGGTATAAAAAGGCCTCAAATCAGGCCTCTAATTCCTACACAATTAATACTTGTATTTGCTGCTGGTCTATAAAATTTGAGTTAGTGGCCTCTAATTCGTATGCAATCACACATACACACACACACACACACACACACACACACACACACACCACTCACTTTGCCATTTGTATATCAGTGACTTAATTTGTATCTTTAGACTAGACTATTGGGCTAGTCTAGAGCTCTAGGCACATAGGTCCAATGGCCTGTGTAACCCAGACATTTGGATGCTTCCAGCTCACAGTGTCCAAAAATCAAACTCATGATATTCTTTATGCAATTATATTCATTATTCATGTTTCATCTATCAGTTAATCTCACCACCACTTATTCTGATGTGCAAACCTCAAACCTAGGAGTGAATCATGGCCTTTTCTTTTTCTTCTCTTAACCTTCATATTTAATTCCAAATAAAGTTACATAATTTCTACTGCTTTTGTAACTTTGATCCCATATTTCTCTTTATTTGTACCACTACTTCCCTAGTTCAAGCCACAATAAATTCATCTGGACTATTTTGATAGCCTTGTAAGTAGTAAATTTGTATGCATTATAGCTGTAATTCAATCTATTCTCTGCAACACAGTGTAAAACCATCTTTCCAAAGGCAAATGTGCTCATGTCAAAACCACTCTCTCCTCTGTCTAAAATGCTGTTAATATTTCCCATCTTTTTGGTTGAACCCATTTCTATTTTTAGTCTTCTCTTCAACCACAGGCTCCTTGCTCACTGACTTCCAGTCCCACTGTCTTTTATTTCATTCCTTGGTTTCACCATACTACCTCCTTCTACAAGCTCTTTGGAGACATGGTTTTTTATGCCTAATACTCCTTCTCCTAAACATTCTTTCCCAGTTATTATTATTATTATTTAACATTCGGACCTCCGCTTAATTATTGTTTCTTGAGAAAAATCATTCCTTACACCTTAGGGCAGGTCAGATACCCTTATTTTATACGTTTATAGAGCCATCTATTCTTTTTCTTTTATTTGTTTGCTTGAGATGGAGTCTCATTCTGTCGCTCAGGCTGGAGTGCAATGGTGTGATCTCGGCTCACTGTAACCTCCACCTCCTGGATTCAAGCAATTCTCCTGCCTCAGGCTCCCCAGTAGCTGGGATTACAGGCATCCACCACCACGCCCAGCTAATTTTTACTATTTTTAGTAGAGACAGGGTTTCACCATGTTTGCCAGGCTAATCTTGAACTCCTGACCTCACATGATCCATCCGCCTTGGTTTCCCAAAGTGCTGGGATTACAGGTGTGAGCTACCACATCCGGCCAGAACCACCTATTCTTAATTCACTTATTTAGTCATTTTCATAGGCAGAATTCTAAAATGGCCCTACAGAAATATCCTGCTCTGGTTTCCAGAACCTTTGAATATTATGAGATGTCACTCCTGGGATTGTGTTATATGCTGTATTGCACAACTGGATCTTCATATAGGGATATTATAGCCCAGTGGGCCTGATCTAATCACATGAGACCTTAATAACAAGACATTTCTCTAGCTGGTGACAGAAGAAGTCAGAGATATTCAAAGCATGGCAAGGATGTGATGTGCTGTTGCTGGCTTGATGATGGAGGAGTACGTGAGAAGGAATGTGGGCAGCCTAGGGAGCTGAGGGACGCCAACGGAGAGCAATGGAAAAGTGATCCCAGTGGCACGGCTTCAAGGAACTAGATTCTGTTAATAACCAAAATGAAGGTGGAAGCAGTTTCTTCCCCAAGGCTCCCAAATTAGAACCCAGTTTGCTGAAACTTTTATTTTAGCCTTATAAGAACCCAGCCATACTTCTCATAAGGCTAAGAAGCTCACCCATACTTCTGACCTTCAGAATATGAACTAATAAATGGGTATTGTTTTAAGCTGCTTCTTTTTTTTTCTCTGCAGCAACAGGAAACTAATGCAGTCACCAAATACATTCTTAGTGCTATTAAAATAAGTGTGAACCCAGCACTCAGAATGCAATGAAGAACAAAGGTGGTTTAAACACTTCTCTCATGGAATGTCAGTCCCCTGGGGGAAGAGAAGCCTAAATGGATAGTGCTTAATGCTATTGCAAATTTATATTTCTTTGTAAACATATTTAATTAATGTGTATTCCTTCCACAAGGATCAAGTCTGGTTTTGGTAGCATTGTGTTCCTGTCCATCATGTAACAGAGTGTCTGGCTCACTCAAGAAAAAATAAAAGAACTATTTGTTAATACATGAAGAATAAAATGCTCCAAGTCAGATTGCTGATATGAATGAGACAGTTGTGACAGAGTTTGAGTAAGTTTTGTTTTCCTGACTCTTAAGCTCGTGTTCTTAAACACTGTAACATAAAATCCTACTTACCCAATGCAGACACTACATACTGAGATCTTGTGAAATCGACCTCACACATAGTGTTGTGGGACAATCAGAGATAGGAGAGACCGAACAGAGTGAGTTCAGGAAAGGTATTTATTAAATACCTACTGATCACCTGGCTCAGTAGGACTAGTGTCCAGGAAAGTCTGAGCCCTGGACAAAGAAAGCAGCCACCTTCTAAGCAGTCAGTGGCCGGGAGCTACGTGATGCAGGAAGCATATTTACAGAAGCGAGAACAAAGCCAGTTGATCAGTTTTTTACATTTGTCTATAGTACATGTTCTACATCCTTGGGAAACCACGTTTCTGTCAACCTTGTAACTTTGCAGCTGCGCTGAGGAGGTGAAGCAGGAACTCGCTGAGCCTCGAGGAAAGTGAAACTGGTGAGTACAGATAAGGCTCGCTGAGCTGAGCACAGAAGGAAAAACAGGAAGTTAGTGTTCTTCTCTAACTTAGACTACGGGGTGGGGGGGGGGGGGGCTACACTGCACTT
>NW_016803107.1:77203-102239 GCF_001698545.2 Rhinopithecus bieti
TTAGCTTTTGAAGGAAAACGTAAAAATTTCTTGGCTGTCTTTGTACTTGTAAAATTCATGAATTCCTTCTTCAGCAGTAGGAGGGGTAGTGGCATAGGTGAAGAGAAAGACACACATGTCCTTACAACTTCACTTTGTAAGAAGGTGCATTCCAGCAGACACACGTAAACAAATCTTAGTATTGTATCCTCTAAAGCCCTTTTTCATTTCGTTTTTTCAACAAGAACCCTTTATGGAATCAAAGTACTTATATCACTGAGGTGTGAAGGTCATCACTTCCAGCAAAAGGCCCAGGAGACCCCTAGGGTGAGAAATTAGGGAACTTTTCTTTACTAAGAGAGAATACTTAATTTAGCCAGTCAGTAGTATTGCGTCTCTCATACCTTCAGTTCATCTACCCAACATAGCTGAAAACCTTCTCACGATGTTTACAGTTATTTTTATGTATTATTTTCTCTGAAGGACCAAAAGCTCCTTAGAGGAAGACATCTCCAGATTACATCTTAAATTAAACAACCCATTGCTTTATCTCCTGTCCAAAATAATTTATCATTAAATCTTCAAGATAATTATTCAAAATAATTATTGAGCATCTGCTGTTCCACCAACAGAACTGGGCACTGAGTATATGTTGGCCCCCTCGAGGCTTACCATCTGGTTGAATGACAGACTATTGTATACATGCAGGAAGCAAACACAGTACCTTGAATAATCTGGAAAGGAGAATTAATAAGACAGGATTTTCTGAGAAATTAGGTTTATACTTTATTTTAAATGAGATGCAGGCATGGCGGGAATGTTCCAGGCCGCATAAAAGGTATCTGGGAAATCTCTGAGGTCAGATAAGAGGTTAAACTGATGAGTCTTCTGGCTCCAGTTTTGTTCATATGTCCAATGCACTTCTAATCTGCAATTTATACTACTAACTTATAGTAAAAAGATAATGATTTTTAGGTACTAGATACAAACCAAACAACTTAGCATAATACGCACAGTCCTATATAATTTGGTCACCTACTTCTTCATCCCCCACTACTCCCTTTTCTTACCCTGTGCCACAGCCATGTCTGTAAAGACATAAGCGGTAGAGACATAAAGAAGTACAGGAATGCAAACCTTTTCACAAACACTTTTCTTTGTTCAAAACGTGGAGTCCTTTTCATGTTGCTCTTTTTTTTCTAGATTTTTCTCTTCCTTATTTAATTCCTACTTTGCATAGAAAATTCTAAATTTTCAAGGTGAAATACAAATTATTATCTTCTTTGTGGAAGCTTGCCACACCTTCCCAGGCATGTTCTGTCAATGACCAATTTGTAATCTCTAGTAATGTTTTGAAAGGAACTTTATTATGGCTCTTATTGGTTTATACTCTGGTTGTCTTTACTTGCCTTTTTCCTGGCACAAGGTTGTGAGCTTTCGGAGACAAGGGAACACGTTTCATTTATTTATCAGTCTTTCATCCTAATCACTACTTTCTTACAGAGTAAATGCTGAACACAAATCTGTAACATAAATAAACCTTACGGATTTCCCACAGTCTTAGCACAGATTAGGGATTTTCAGTGCTTGCTAGGTCTAACAGGTTTCTGTAAGGCTATAGCAGTCTCTTTAATGTTATCCAGGCCCTATGATATTTTGTAATTTCATCAGCCTTGGCTTCTCCCCCTCAGCATCCTGAGCATGGCCTCCCTGATGGGCTTGGGCTTCATACTGTAAATGATGGGATTGAGCAACCTAGGTACACATAGGCAACAAGAGCATGTACAATGTGGGGCAGGTGCCTCCCAAAATGGTGGATCATGGACATGGTGATACCTGGAATAAGAAGACAAAGACAGCCAGAATGTGGGAAACACAGGTGCTGAGGGCCCTGATGCGCTCCCTGGGAGCGGCCAGACCCATGACTGTGCGCAGGATGAGGGTATAGGATAGGATGATGAGCAGGGAGTCTATGCCCCCTATAGATACAACCACATAGAGCGCATAGCATATATTGATCCTGATGTCAGTAGAGGCCCACCTCATTACATCAGGGTGGAAACAGAACGAGTGGGGTAGGATGTTACCACCAGGGCAGAAATTTAGATGCTTAACCAGAAATGGCACAGGGAAGAGGCACAAGGTAGCTCGAGCCACAATGGCCAGCCAAATCCTGATGAGGACATTATTTGTGAGGACAGCTGCATAGCGCAGAGGGGTGGAGATGACCACAAAGCAGTCAAAGGACATGGCCAGGAGCACTGAGGACTCCACCACAGAGAAGGCAGCACAGGAAGAACATCTGGACCAGGCAGGCCATTGAAACCAATGAGCCAATAGTCAAACCAGAGCACAGCCAAGGTTGGTGGGCATTGTGGACAAGGTGTGGCCACATCGGTGAACACCAGCATGGACGGGAAGTAGTACATGGGCTGGTGCAGGCTGGGGGTCCTCTTCACAGCCAGGAGAATCAGGCAGTTCCCAGGGGGGCCACAGTGTACATGGAGGAGAAGGGGATGGTGAGCCAGCCATGAATGGCCTCCAGCCCTGGGATGCCAATCACGAGAAAAGCAGGTGGTTGGAAGAAGGAGACGTTGACATAGGACTGGGAAGGGAGCATCCTAGGGAGGCAGCCGAGGGCTCTGGAGAGATGTGAGCTCTTCAATCTGAGCAGACAGAAGGACATTGACAGGACACCTGTCGGTAGAAAGACACTTACTTGTGCTGTGTAGGATTTTTCATTGCTTTCCATTGTTCTTAGCCCTTGGTCTGTATTATTAACTTTTCCAGTAATATGCAGACATTAACTAATATGCCCTCAAATGAAATTCAAGTCTTAAGGGATAGTGTCACTCTTCCCTAGTTAGCAAAACATGAATGATAATGGTAGATAAAGAATTTAGTTTTTTTCACTCATGTTTATTTATTTTTTTAAATTGACATGAAAATGTGTGTATGTATCCTGTACAACATGAAGTTTTCCAGTATATGTACACTATGGAATGGTGAAATCTAGCTATTTAGCACAAGTATTACCTCATACATTTATGATTTTTGTGGTGAAGATCAGTTAAAATTCACTCTCTTAGCATTTTCTTTCTTTCCTTCCCTTCCTCCCTCCCTTCCTTCCTCCCTCTCTTTCCTCTCCTTCCTCTCTTCCTCTTTCTCTCTTTCTCTCTCTCTTTCTTTTCTTTTCTTTTCTTCCTTCTTTTTTGAGATAGGGTCTTACTTTGTTGCTCAGGCTAGAGTGAGTGCAGTGCCAAGATCATAGCTCACTGTAGCCTCAAACTCCTGGGGTCAAGCAATACTCCTGCCTCAGACTCCTGAGTAGATGGGACTACAGGTGTGTGCCCCCATGCCTAGCTAATTATTTATTTATTTTTGTAGAGACAGGATATCACAGTGTTGTCCAGTCTGGTCTTGAACTCCCGGGATTGAGCAATTCTCCCACCCCAGCCTCTGAAAGTGCTGGCATTACAGGTATGAGCCACCATACCTGGCCTTAGCATTTTCAAGAATAAAAGATGATATATTGTATTATAGAATTTAGTTGTTGTTAACTATACAGTTTATACTACTTTCACTTTAACACACAGTGTCTTCACTAAATGAAAGTGTTTGCTAATTTTATTTAAGATGTAAAGCACACTGTCAATGCTCATAATTATCATCATCACATCATTGTTGCTTTTGTCCTGGTCCTTATTGTTATTCCACTGAAAATATATGTTTTGCAGTATTCTAAGTGCTTTCACAGTAATTACGTCATTGGTGTCTCACCATTACTTTGCCAGGTATACAAAGAAGGAAAACCTTTTTACTAACGTGAGTGGAAAGAAATGCTTAAATCTATCAAAGAAAGATTAAAACCGCAGCCTTCCACATAAAACAGCTATTAAAACTCCATCGTGGCCAGGCGCGGTGGCTCACACCTATAATCCCAGCACTTTGGGAGGCCCAGACGGGTGGATCACCTGAGGTCAGGAGTTCAAGACTAGCCTGACCAACATGGAGAAACCCCGTCTCTACTAAAAATGCAAAATTAGCTGGGCGTGGTGGCGCGTGCCTGTAATCCCAGCTACTTGGGAGGCTGAGGCAGGAGAATCACTTAAATCTGGAAGGTGGAGGTTGTGGTTGTCAGGCTTCTGAGTCCAAGCCAAGCCATCGCATCCCCTGTGACTTGCACATACACGTCCAGATGGCCTGAAGTAACTGAAGAATCACAAAAGAAGTGCAAATGCCCTGCCTGCCTTGCCTTAGCTGATGACATTCCACCACAAAAGAAGTGAAAATGGCCGGTCCTTGCCTTAAGCGATGATATTATCTTGTGAAATTCCTTTTCCTGGCTCATCCTGGCTCAAAATCTCCCCCACTGAGTACCTTGTGACCCCCACTCCTGCCCGCCAGAGAACAACCCCCCTTTGACTGTAATTTTCTTTTACCTACCCAAATCCTGTAAAACAGCCCCACCCTTATCTCCCTTCACTGACTCTCTTTTCAGACTCAGCCCGCCTCCACCCACGTGCAATAAACAGCCATGTTGCTCACACAAAGCCTGTTTGGTGGTCTCTTCACAGGGACGCACATGACATTTTCGTGGGCGCATGACAGTGGTGAGCCGAGATCGTGCCATTGTACGCCAATAGGGGCAATGAGAGTGAAACTCTGTCTCAAAAAAACCACAAATAAAAAAACCTCCTGTGGGGTGTGTGTGTGTGTGTGTATAAGATTTGAGTGCAAAATCCTGACATTCTCTAGTAATCAAGTCCCATCAATGAGAAAGTTTCAGGGTAAGAATGAAAATAGGTAGTAGGAACGTTTTGGTAAATGAAGTGACGATTTGATTCTTACCGGTTCACTAAGAACTGTCAAAGATATGGGGTCTTTCTGTGTCTTGCCCAGAGAATACTGACTGGGTCACTGGATGCCCTTGCAATTCAGGCTACAAATTACAAGAATCATTTCTTCACCCCATTGACTCAACATTTCCCAGAATTTAGGAATGTCAGACAAATATTTACTTCAGTCCCTAAGCACACTCTTCCTGAAGTCTTTTGTCCTTGAATGTGCCTCCCCCTAAATCACTTAACACTATTGTCTTTCCTAACTGGGAGGGCCAAAGCTGCAGGCCTAAGGAGCCTCAGGTTCTCCCCTAAAGTTAGAATTTCCAAAGACACCTGTTAAAACATGAATCATGCCTATGTCCTGAATGGTATTACCCAGGTTTTCTTCTAGGGTTTTTATGGTTTTAGGTCTAACATTTAAGTCTTTAATCCATCTTGAATTAATTTTCGCATAAGGAGTAAGGAAAGGATCCAGTTTCAGTTTTCTACTTATGGCTAGCCAATTTTCCCAGCACCATTTATTAAATAGCGAATCCTTTCCCCATTTCTTGTTTTTGTCAGGTTTGTTAAAGATCAGATGGCTGTAGATGTGTGGTATTAATTCTGAGGGCTCTGTTCTGTTGTGGGGAGGGGGGAGGGATAGCATTAGGAGATATATCTAATGTAAATGACGAGTTAATGGGTGCAGCACACCAACATGGCACATGTATACATATGTAACAAACCTGCACGTTGTGCACATGTACCCTAGAACTTAAAGTATAATAAAAAAACACAAAAAAACAAAAAACATGAATCAAAGATATAAATTTAGGCTAGTTTCAATGTTCTGTGGAGTCTGTTCTACTAATACTGCTAATGTTATTGTCTGATGCTGGGCAAATAAATTTACTAATGTATCAATCATTCAGTATCTCTTATGTTCCAGATATTAGACTCTTTACATTTTTGATTGTAAAAAATACATCTCTGCTTATAAAACAATCATGCAAGGTAGATATTATCATCTTCTTAAAAAGATGGCAATAACAATAACAATAACAATAATAATATTATTATTTTAAAACAAATGAAACTAGAGAGAGAGTTTGAGTTCCTCCAGGCCAGTCTAGATGTGACAGTACAAATTCAAATTCAGGTCTACTTCAGTTAAACCTTTCAGCAGTCTCAAACTGTCTGCATTATACTAGATGCTAGAGATTGGTAAAATGTGGGCTGCTTGGAGCAGATTAGCTGGAAGTCCCTATTTTCTTCTAATATTTCATGGTGACATGATTTAGGGCTCTGTAGATGCAGTGTTTTCCTACTTCTTTAAAACTCTCTTTACTCAGTATAACCCTTTTGGTTCTTCATACTATTTGCCTTTTATTGTGCTAATTGCCTCTCCATTTTTTTATTTTCTTTTTATTAATTCAAGTTATATTTCTTCAGAAACCTCATTCAATCCTAATGTCCTGATTTTGGTGATTTCCAAATCTCTGCTTTTTTTTTTTCAGGGACAATCAATGAATAAGCAACTGAATACATTATTGAATAATGATTTCTTTATTTATATAATCCCCTTATTCTTTACCCCAAGCCTTGATAAAGCCTCCTCTAGCGCCCATGTTCACAACTTTTACTGTATAGTTTGCTTGTAGAAAAGATCAATGACTCCTTCAGATTAATTAAATTAATTGTTATTTTCAGTCAGTCTTATTAAGAGTTACATAAGGTCAATCCAGAAAATAGTCTTTTTTGTCGTTGGTAACATAAATCAGAATACAGGGTAAATTCTAGACTCTGCATTTAACTTTTGGGAATCTAAGGATAAATCTTCCTGAAGTTAATGTGACATTTCCCTTTCTTCTAGCCTGCATTGATTTATCTGTTCTCCAGTGACTCACAAATGCGTTATCCTAGAACTCTCTGTTGTCTCCTAGTTGACATGCAGGTCCTCTGTAACTCTGGATATTTGATCTATTTCTCCTGGATGTGGTAGAAGGATCAAAATGCTAAGTTTGGTTCAATAGTACAAGAAGCTGAGCACTTAAAGATATAACTGTACAGTACCTCTTAGAACAAGTTGCCAAAAATTTGTGGCACTTTGTATAATCAAACTAAGTTCTCTCTTATCTCTAGATAATGGTCTTTTCATCAATTTTCATGTATTGTAAATATTACAGTGATATGAGAGGCCTGACACAAGGGAGGAATTCTGTGTATTGAAATGAAAATTTTTGCTTTTGTTTTCTTTCTTTTCTATGAATACCCCCATTCTAGTAGCCAGCTTGGATTACCATGTTCTTAGTTCCCATGGACTCAGAAAGTTTAAAGTTAAATCTCTCAATTCTGGAAATTAGACCAGGTTTGGTTTCCTGCTATTATATCCAGGACAAAAAAGAGTCAAACCTATTTAAAAATCGTAACTCTTCCCCGAAGAAGGAGGAAAATGTGGATGATTTTAACTTATGTTTATTTTAATACTCGAAGAATCTTTCATGACTGTACGTGTCTGTGAGAGTCAAAAGGAGTGACTCAACATGTTTTATTTCCTCTACCTCAAAGTCAAGTGCTTTCCTTAAAGGCTCTTCTTATCCAGGAGAATATGAAAAACAATCTCATGGCGAAAGGTGATGTCTCAAGCAAACATTCAGATCATCCCCAGGATGCTACCTGAGATGGGATCTTAAGATACCCTCACAGAGTTACCCTACTTAGAGAAACCAAAGGGTATCAATCCCCTTGGTCACAGAGTCTAGGTTTCTGAATAATGATCTGAATTGAGAAATCTCTGCGTTCAGGAACATTGCCTCCTTCCTTACTCTCCCTCATCTAGGGGCATGTTCCTGCCATCTATGGAAGTCCAGGCCTCCTCACTCCTTTCCTGCTTCTGACACCTGCTCATCCCTCATCCCACTGGTTCCTCCTTTTGGTGGTAGCTAACAGAGTGGGGATCTCAGACTCATTGAGCAGGCTCCTTCCCTTCTAAATAGTGCAGAAGGCATTGTGTCCAGGCCCTGTGTTACTCACCCTGCTTGTTGTCAAAGCCTTCTTCACCTCTCCACATCCTGAAGGAGCCCAGAAAGGCTCTGAAGCTGACATCCCATCTTTGTACCCTTGGCTAGATGCCCTGGTGAGGTGCTGTTCCCCAGGGATCCCTGGGGCCCAGGCCACCCAAGAGATTCTCTGCTAACTTGTTCTTGGGCAATAGAAAATGACTGGGGTGTGTGTGTTGGGAAGGAGAGTTACATTTGAGCAACTGAGCTGTGGAGCAGAGGAGAGAGTTAGAATCATCATGTCTGTCTCTGTGCTCAAGGTATAGCATTTCCACTCTGCCACACCTGCAGGAAGCTTCACTGGGCACTTCATTCACTTGCTTTACTGTGCTCCTCATTGACATCGGCTTTTCCATTTGGAGTCACAGAGACCACTTTGCAGCCTCTCTCAGTGATGGCCTTTTAGGTCGTCAGGGTCAGTGGTGTCTTCCCTCCACTCCATCTTAGCCCCCAGGGATGGACATCCAGGTGAAGCAGCCCCACTTCCTGTGTCTGCTCCTCATGGGCACTGTGGGAGCTCCATTTTCTTCAACAGCAGATATGAATCAGGCAATCTGAGGGGCTAGATGGGGAGAAAAGGGCCCTGAAACAGGGAGAGATGAATGTAGCCACCAGGTATGTTTATTGGGAGCTCTCCAGCTCTCTGTTTTTTATCTTTAGAGAGGCAGAGAGTCATTCAACCTAAGAATTTTTCCTTGCTGTCTTGCATATCCCCACAGGCCTGCCTTCATTCTTACAATGTGACCTAAATTGAAAACATGAAGAGGTCTCAGGGGCTGAACTGCAGAAACAAATTAAGTGAACATTTATATTTTCATACATTGGTTTCTGAATCCTGTTTCAACTTCCTCACTTCCCAGATTTCTGCCAGTGCTCCTCCCAGTTAGGAAAGTACCTGCCTGAGCAGTCTCTTTGGGAGGACTGTGTAATAAAGTTGTTGCTATTCCACAGAACCTGGCAGAGAAGAATGATGTGTAATTAAAAGTAAATTCCCTAATATTATACACTCAGGCAGTAGTGAGAGGCCAGAGGAAGGCCATTCCTGAGCAAGGAGTGCCTTTTTGGATCGAGGGTTGCCCATTGGTTCTCTCCCAGTGTAGTGCTACTTTTGGAATATGGCTCCTGGCAGAGAATTGCTTGGTATGTGGTGTGCACTTAGTAAGAAGGTGTTAAATAAATGAATGAATACGTTCCTGAAGCCCTCTTGTGGACAGTCCCTCTGCCCAATAATGAAGGCATTCATTGTGAGTCAGGCTTCAGTGCTGCCCTTGAGCAATTAGAATATGAGGTCAAAGCAAAGTATAGTGTGAATAGCACTTGACAAGCTCTCTATTAGAGGTGTGTACAAGCTGCAAAGCACGTAGAGCAGAGAAGAGCAAGGAACAGGAAAGAGGGGATAGAACCTTTTATCTCCTCCTGGGAGGACAAGGGTCTTCTAGATAGATGGAGAAAGTAGTGGAGTCCTAAAGCAGTAAGGAAAACTGACATACCCACTCCTGAGGGCTGCAGGGTTATTGATGAGTCCATGCCTCTGCTGCCTATCTTTGGATGCAATTGGGGGAGGAGTGCTAGACCCTGCACAGAGAGAGACTCATTTCGGAGCAGTTCCGTAGACCCTACGCTCCATTCTTTCTCTGTTATCATTCATCTGTTGAAACTTTATTTGTGGTGACCTTTTACGTGCCATGCCTAAGTTAAGCATTAGGCATACAGGTATAACTAAAATATAGTCCCTGGCCTCAAGGATTTCACAGTCTTATGGTGCAATTATTTATAATTACAATATAGTGTGTTAAGTGCATGAGGGAAGCACAGGGTGTTCAGGGGTCACAGTTAAACCCCCTGACTTGGCAAACCCCCTGTTCCAGTCTCAATGGAAATCACATGCTAGTTAGGAAGAAACATAATTATTTTGCTTCCTCTGCATTCTAATTCTGCATTCTTAACACCTGCCAATCAGCTTATCCTGTTTGTCTTGAGACTTCCCCCAGCATTCGGTGCTTATCTAGTAATTATCTGAGAGACTGTCTCACCTTTCTTGAAATATAGGACGATAGAGGATTCTGGCATGAGGGATATAGATACACACATACATAGATATATAATTACATACATATACACATATAGTGCACATCTATAGTAAACACATATACACATACACACCCATGTATTTCTACATGCCCATAGGTATTTCCCTACTCACAGCTTTCAGCCTTTATACATTTCAAGTCTATGAAAAAGTTGAAAGAATAACATAATAAAAACTTGTATTTTCATTACTAGATTGATAACATATTTTCACAGTTTTTCTCCTTTTGTCTCTCTCTCTCCCTCCATCTCTACAGACACACACACCTGCCCACATCCATGTATGTTTTTATTTTTACTCTCTCACTCGAATGTAATTTTAGACATTATAATCTTTCTCAATCAATATTTAATATGCACCTTCTAATAACAGATTCTCCTGCATAACCACAATAATATTTCAAAACTAAGCAAATTATACTAAAGCTAATAATATAATCAATATATAATACATATTCAAAATTTCACAATTGTTCTAATAATGATGGGTTTCTGTTAATAGTTGGTTGCCGTGTCCCTTTAATCTTTTAAAATTTAGATTGATTCTAAATATATATGTGTATATATATGTATATATATGTGTGTGTGTATATATATATGTTTGTGTATATATATATATATATATATTTCCCCCTCGCTACCCCAGATGGAGTCTCACTCTGTTGCCCAGGCTGGAGTGCAGTGGCACGATCTTAGCTCACTGCAGCCTCCACCTCCTGGGTTCAAGCAATTCTCCTGCTTCAACCTCCTGAGTAGCTGGGATTACAGACATGTGCCACCATGCCTGGCTAATTTTTGTATTTTTAGTAGAGACAGGGCTTCACCATGTTGGCCAGGCTGGTCTCGTGATCCACCCTCCTCAGCCTCCCAAAGTGCTGGGATTATAGGCCTGATAAATTTTTTATAACGCTGCATTTTTAAAAGATTCTAGGCCAGTTTGTGTGTGTGTATGTGTAATGTTCCCATATTCTAGATTTTTCTGATGATTTCCTCATGGCTAGATTTAGGCAAAATAGTTTTGGTAGGAATTCCATATATGTGATGTTGTTTTCTTATTGCTCACATTAGAAGGTACGTAACTTCACAATGTCTCATCATCGATTAAGCTAACTTTGCTCATGTGCTTAGGGTAACAATTATCAATCTTATTTATTATAAAGGTACATTCATTTTTGTTATTTATAATTAAGCTGTACAGTGATACATTGAGATTATGCAAATATTCTCTTTCCCAACGTCCTTTAAACACTTGTTTATTTATTTTAAATTATGTTAAAAACTACAAGTGGCGTTTTTCAAAATCTATAAACTTTTGCATTTATACATGACATTCCTCTGTAGAGAAGAGTTTTTCTTTTTCTTTTCTCTGTCTCTGTTTTGAATATCACTATGGACACATACATTTAAATGAACCAATTTGTAGGCTGGGTGTGGTGTCTCATGCCTGTCATTTCAGCACTTTGGTCAGCCGAGGCAGGTGGATCACGAGAGATCGTGACCATCCTGGCTAATACAATGAAACCCCGTCTCTACTAAAAATACAAAAAATTAGCCAGGTGTGGTGGCATGCACCTATAGTCCCAGCTACTCGGGAGGCTGAGGAGGAGAAACGCTTGAACCTGGGAGATGGAGGTTGCAGTGAGCCAAGATCGTGCCATTGCACTCCAGCCTGGGTGACAGAGTGAGACTCTGTCTCAAACACAAAAATAAAAAATAAAAGAAAACCCCAATTTGTTTGCTGTGTATTGCTGTCAAAATTATTAATACTTTTTAGTATTCCAATTTTTATTTAACTTTTATTTTCATTTTAGGGGTACATGTGCAGGTTTGTTATATAGGTATATTAGGTAAATTGTGTGTCACAAGAGTTTGGGGTACAGATTATTTCATCACCCAAGTAATAAGCACAGTACCTGATAGGTAGTTCTCCAATCCTTACCCTCCTCGCACCCTCCATCCTCATGTACACCCCAGTGTCTGTTATTCTCTTCTTTGTGTCCATATATACTCGATGTTTAGCTTCCACTTACAAGTGAGAACATTCAATATTTGGCTTAATGTTCCTGTGTCACTTTGCTTGGGATAATGTCCTCCAGCTCCATCCATGTTGCTACAAAGAACATAATCTCGTTCTTTTTTATGGCTGTGCAGTATTCCTTAGTGCATATGTACTACATTTTCTTTATCCAGTCTACTCTGTTGGGCATTTAGGTTGATTCCATGTCTTTAGTATTGTGAATAGTGCTGTGATGTAATATTCCAATATTCAATTTGGTAACTCTTTCAAATAGGTTTCTGGTTCTTTTTTCTGTTACATGAGCTTACGGTCCTTGTGTTCTTTAGTTTCAGGCACAGTCTATTCCAGTATCACCTAATGTTTTCCCTGCTCTATGCTTAGAATTAGCCATTTCTTCAAGGATTTCAGGTTATTTGTAGTGAGGAATATAATTAGAAATCAATGAGTGGGTGCTAGCTCTGCTCACTGCTCCCAGTGTCATTGCCTATGGGCACTTTCAGTGGACAGGGATTGGAAATCTAGTTTTAATTAATCTAGTAGATGCAATTTAAAATGCATCTACTAATATTTTTTTCATTAGGATGACAAATTTGTCATCCATTCTTGTTGTCTTACACGGTAATAACAACCTCCTAAGTGATTTTCTAGCCTTCTTTTTCTACTCCACTTTCACCTTCTTAATCCATAATACAGTTAAGTCTGTGCAACCTTCTGCAGTGCAATAGTCTTCCATGGCAGACTTTTAAGCAAAGAGTGGAGGTTAGATGTCTCAATCAGGTCTTAAAGGTCCCAAGAGGTCTCTCCACTGCCAGTCATTTATTGCTTATCTCCTGTTGTTCTTCCAACAGAGGCATGTAGATTGTGCTGAATTACATCTGACTACTTGCTTTTCCACAAGTACACCGAATTATTCTAAATCATTTACACAGTATTCTTTTTTTCTTTATTAGTTGGCTCCCCACTCCCTGTTTGACAACCCCCTATTTACCTTTCAGCTTCTTTCTCATCTGAATCCTTTCTTATTTCCTCTTGCAGGGCCAGTAAACTCTCTTCTGAGTTCCCATAACACTTTGTGTGTGTCTGTCACATTCTCATTACACATTACTATAATTGTGCATTTAAGGACTGTTGTCCCCCAGTGAATGACAAAGGTGATGTGGTTCACTTTTAACATTTTCAGTGATGAGTACAGATTCTTGCGCAAGTAAACACCGAAGAAAATATCTGAGGTTAGTGAGTGTATAAAGGAATCAAGACTGTTCTTTACCTATCAGTCTGAGGGCATCCAATTGCTTGTCATACTCTTCATAATGTGTCTGGGCAAGAGATTTGAGTAAGGGTTTTCTGGGCATAAGATATGACTGTTTGGCCATATTTTCCTTCCAGATTTTTAGGTTATTTTCTTATTTCATCAGCCTTGCCCCTTCCTTCTCAGTACCTTGAGCATGGCCTCCCTGATGGGCTTGGATTTCATACTGTAGATGATGGGGTTGAGCACAGGAGGCACTATCAGATACACATAGGCAACCAGGGCATGCACAATGTGGGGTAGGTGCCTCCCGAAACGGTGGATCATAGACACACCTATGACTGGAATGTAGAAAACCAGGACAGCTAAGATATGAGACACACAGATGTTGAGGGCCTGGATGCGTTCCCTGGGAGAGGCCAGCCCCATCACTGTATAAAGATTAAGTATATAGGACAGGACAATAAGCGAGGAGTCTACACCCACTGTGGACAGAACCACATAGAGCCCATAAAGGATGTTGACCGTGATGTCAGCACAGGCCCGTTTCATGACATTTGCATGGAAACAGAATGAATGATACAAGAGGATCTTTCCAGGACAGTAGTTCAATCGCTTCAGCAAGAAGGGAACGGGGAAGAGGGACACAGTGGCTCAAACCACAATGGCCAGCCCAATCCTGATGATGACATTATTTGTGAGGACAGCTGCATAGCGCAGAGGGGTGGAGATGCCACAAAGTGGTCAAAGGACATGGCCAGGAGCACTGAGGACTTCACCACAGAGAAGGAATGCAGGAAGAATATCTGGACCAGGCAGGCATTGAAGCCAATGAGTCGATAGTCAAACCAGAGCACAGCCAAGGTGGTGGGCATTGTGGACAAGGTAAGGCCCGCATCGGTGAGCGCCAGCAAGGACAGGAAGTAACACATGGGCTGGTGCAGGCTGGGGGCCTCTTCACAGCCAGGAGAATCAGGCATTTCCCAGTGAGGGTCACAGTGTACATGGAGGAGAAGGGGATGGTGAGCCAGCCATGAATGGCCTCCAGCCCTGGGATGCCAATCATGAGAAAAGCAGGTGGTTGGAAGAAGGAGATGTTGACATAGGACTGGGAAGGGAGCATCCTAGGGAGGCAGCCAAGGGCTCTGGAGAGATGTGAGATCTTCAATCTGGGTAGAAAATAAGGAGAAAATACAAAATTATTGGAAGAACACCACCTCTGATACCAGGTGCCATTGGTTCATGCACACTAGCAAATATGACAGATGTGAATCATATTTTAAAATGTACTTCCATCTAAATGAAAAGGGGAAATAACTGTAAATTAAGCTTATTGATGACAAAAGTTCCAGTTGATAGCATGTAACACTGGTTTCTTTTTATATTTAACAAAGTGATACTTTCTTTTAAAATACATAAAGTGATCCTGATGAACTTAGTACAAAATGCTGTATTTTAAAGAGGAAACAGTAATCCTGTAGAAATAAATTGCAGATCTACCGTAGAAACCTGAGGGGTAGAAGGCATGGGCTTGTTATTCTTCTTTTCTGGGATTCAGCTTCTACATTCTCAAACAAACAAGCAAATAAGAAAACAAAGGAAAACAGTTTAAAGGTAGATCAAGAAAAGAGATGAAAAGCAGCCATCCAAATATCTTTAGCAGAGATTTAAAAACCCACCCAAAATAGTTCTGTGAGCTAAAGCAAATATTATGATGATAGCTGCGTCTCCAGTTGTATCTAGTCAATGTAATCAGCTCACACTGAAGGTAAAAAATGACCAGGAACTGGAGGGTAGGGGAGTTAGGAAGTATTGTGTCTACTGGCCAGAAGATTGTGTATACTTTGTGAAATATTTTAAAAGAATACATAGAAAATTAAAGTTGCTGTTGTTGTCAGTTGAGTTATTATCTATCCTTTCTTGGTTATGCATTACTTTTTGAGTGAATATCAAGCCCTGATGGAACTGACTCCATTTAAAGATGAGTAAAAAACAGAGAAGTTCCCACATAGAATTTATGCAGACATATTTTGTAAAAATTAAAAGGAATAAACTAAGTTAAACATATAATAAATACTCTTTGAAATAAAGAGTTACTAGAGGAAAGAGAAAAAAGTTTTATATAAATTTTAAAATACTTTAAAAGTTAAAGAAAACATGAACAAAATGAAATGTTGTAATACTAGAGTGTGAAAATGAGTTGATAACAGAGAAAATAAAAATCATAGGCCAAAGAAAATAACCTGGGGCAAAAAATAGAAGCTACTCTAAAATTGAAAATATTCTTATTAGAAAAAGGTATACTGCTTAGAAACTTACCAATATGAAAAACAGAATTGAGAATAATCAAACAAAATGAAATTAAAGCAATGATAAAAGTCATTAGAGAAAATGTAATTGATAAGCTGAATAAAACAGTGTAACCTCAAACACAATAGGTATTCCTGAAGAGGAGTAAAATAAGAATAAAAAAAGAAAGATATTCAAATATATAATAAAATATTTCTAAAAATTATAAAAAATCCAAGTCTTTGTATCAACATGCTTATCTACCAGAAAATAAACACTAATGACTAGGCAAATATAGATATATTTAGGTATAATTATTACGTTGCAAGGATAAAAATCCTATAAATACCCTGATGGAGGCAACAAATCTTAAAATGAAAAAGTATCAGATGCAACCCAGAAATCTCTTAAGACCAATAGATCACAAAAAAAGGGATTAGTGTGTACAGAAAAAAATGGATGTGTAAAAAACATCCGTTTTTTACATCCAAATGTGTAAAAAAATGGATGGAATATAAACATTTTTTTTTTTTTGAGACAGAGTTTTGCTCTTGCTGCCCAGGCTGGAGTGCAATGGTGTGATCTCGGCTCACAGCAACCTCCGCTTCCCGGATTGAAGCGATTCTCCTGCCTTAGCCTCCCGAGTAGCTGGGATTACAGGCATCCACCACCACACCTGGCTAATTTTATTTTTAGTAGAGACTTGGTTTCACCATGTTGGTCAGGCTGGTCGCAAACTCCCGACCTCAAGTGATCTGTCTGCTTTGGCCTCCCGAAGTGTTGGGATTACAGGCGTGAGCCACCACGGCCAGCTGGAATATAAACATTCTGAATGCATCTAGAATGTTGTCTAGGTGGAAAAGAAAAATAACATACATTAAAGTCAATATTTTTATTATTATTTATAACATGGACTAATATTGTAGGATACATTTTTTGAGTGATTATATTAATGCCTTTGAGAGCCAAGACTTTCAGGGTAAGAGAAAAAGAACACATATTTAAAATCAACCAAGTTAATTAAAATGTTGTAATTATAGAGCTAAGTTTGAAATATCAGAATAAGCTCAAGAAATATTTATCTTTTAAGTAATATATATTTTTCAGCTTTATCCCCAGAAAATGACTCAGTAGCAAGAACATCTCAGTAACAAGGAGTACCTCTAATACTTAGCTGTGGCTTTTAGGTAACATTTTCCCCTAAAAGGAGTCACATATCTTTTGATAAATAGCTGATTTCAAACCTTGTGCTGGAAATATGCCTAATGATATTGGACATCTTTTGGCACTAAAAGGCAAGGAATCATTCAAAGCCAACAGGAATCACTTAAAAAAGACAAAGTAGTCAACTTGAAGAGGCTCCCACTTTCCAAATAGGGCCAATTCAACATCAGTAAGAATGGTAGATGAAAAAGATGGAAACACATTGTGTGTGTGTGTGTGTGTGTGTGTGTGTGTGAGAAAGACATGTACATATACATACACACAAACTCACAACTCATTGGTTAGTGATGCTGTTAATTGGAACTCACTCAGTATTCTGAAAACTTGCACATAATCTGCTTTGCTTCTACAAATTCTTGCATGGTTAAAACAAAAAAAAAGTGCAAAAGGTATCACAGCTAACAGGAAATAATAGAATTAGAGTAACTTTTCTTTACCTAGTGAAATAATGGAAAAAATCATCAAGGGCTGAAAGTATCACAAAATACCAGAGGAAGCAGAGTAAGATGACCAAATATAAGGCTTCTGTAGTCATCCTCCATGCAGGAACACCAAATCTGACAACTATTTACACAAAAAAGCACCTTCATATGAACCGAAATTCAGGTGAGCAATCACAGTACCTGGTTTTAATGTCATATTGCTGAAAGGGGCATTGACCAGGGTAGAAAGACAGTCTTGAATTGCTGTCGCCACCCATACCCCATCCCCTGGCAGTGGATACATTGTGTGGAGAGAGAATCTGAGCATTTAGGGGATGTAGAACATGGTGGCTGTTTGAATTCAGAGCTGCCCTGTCGTAGTACAAATCAACACCAGGCAGAACTCAGCCACTGCCCATCCATAGAGGGAGGATTTAGATTAGCCCTAGTCAGAGAGGAATCACACATTCCAGCGGTCAGAACTTGAGTTTTGGCAAGCCTCACTGAGCCAAAGTGCTCTGGGGTCCTCAATAAACTTGAAAGAAAGTCTAGCTCACAAGGACGGCAGCTCCTAGGCAAGTTCCAGTGCTGTACTGGGCTCAGAGCCAGTGGAAGCGGGTGGCAACATGACCTAGTGAAATACCAGCTGGGGCAGCTAAGGGATGCTTGTGCTACCACCCCTCCCCCAATCCCAGTCAGTGCAGCTCACAGCAACAAAAGTGACTCCTTCCTTCTGCTTGAGAAGAGGATAAGGGAGAGTAAGAGGACTTTGTCTTTCATCTTGGATGCCCAGCTCAGCCACAGTAGGATAGGGTACCAGAAGGAGTTATGAGGCCCCCAGTCCAGGCCCTAGCTCCTTGACAACATTTCTAGACACACTCTGGGACAGAAGGGAACCTACTGCCCTGCAGGGAATGGCCCTGTCCTGGCAGGATTTGTCACCTGATGACTAAGGAGCCCTTGGGCCCTTGGGCCCTGAAGAACCAGCAGCAATACCTAGGTAGTATGTCATGGGCCTTGGGTGAGACTCTGAGACATGCTGGCTTCAGGTGAGACAAAGAACATTCCCAGCTCAACCCCATTAAAAAGTGGACAAAGGACATGAGCACTTTTCAAAATAAGACATACATATGACCAACAAGTGTATGAAGTAAAGTGCAATATCACTAATAATTGGAGTAATGCAAATCAAAACCACGATGAGATACCATCTCATACCAGTCAGAATGACTATTAATAAAAAGTCAAAATATAAAAGATGCTGATGAGGTTGCAGAGAAAAGGGAATACTTATACACTGTTGGTGGAAGGGTAAATTGGTTAAACCATTGTGGAAAGCAGTGTAGCAAATCTTCAAAAGAACTAAAAAAACAACTACGATTTGACCCAGCAATCCCACTACTGGGTATATGCCCAAAGGAATATAAATCATTCTCCCATAAAGACGCATGTATGCATATGTTCATTGCAGCACTAATCACAATAGCAAATACATGGAATCAACCTAAATGTCCATCAACAGTAGAGTGGATAAAGAAAATGTGGTACATATATAGCATGAAATACTATGCAGCCATAAAAACGAATGAAATAATATACTTTGCGGGAACATGGATGGACCTGGAGGCCATTATTCTTAGCAAACCATTGCAAGAACAGAAAACCAGATACTGCATTTTCTCATTTACAAGTGGGAGCTAAGCAATGAGGACACATGGACTGGAAGATGGGAAATACAGACTCTGGGCCCTACTTGAGAGTAGACGATGGGAGGAGAGAGAAGTTCAGAACAATTAAACAACAACAACAACAACAACAATTATTGGGTACTATGTTTAGTACCTGGATGAGGAAACAATCTGTACACCAAACCCCCCAATCATGAGTTTACCTATATAACGAACCTTACCTATATAACAAACATGTATCCCTGAACCTAAAAGTTAAAATATTAAAAAAAAATCTCATGTACCCCATAAATATATCACCTACAATGTACCCACAAAACTTAACAATTGAAGAAAAAAAACACACTAAATTAGAGAACACTGTATATTTTACCAAAATTACAAATTTGGGTCATATCCCACCTTGAGTTTACAGAAAATAGTCAAGACAGCAGTCAAGCAGGCATGTTAAGATACCAAGAAAGGAAGTCAGAAATATTCATATTAAAATAAACAAACTTGACAAAACATTCTAACTTATTCCATAAATAAATTCCAAGAAAAGAAAAAGGAAGAGAAAAATGTAAGAACAGATAAATGAATTCAATCAAGTTCCAGGACATAAAATCAACATACAAATATCAATAGCATTTCTATATGCTATCAGCAATTAATCTAAAAAAGAAATCAAGAAAGCAATTTCATTTATAATAGCTACAAAAAATAAAATACCTTAGGATAAATTTGCAAAGTGAAAGATCTCTGTATGGAAAACCATAACACAGCCATGAAAGAAATCGAAGAACACACACACACAAATGGAAAGATATCCTATGCTTGTGTACTGGAATAATTAATATTGTTAAAATGTCTTACTACCCAAAGCAATCTATAGGCAATGCAACCCTTATCAAAATATCAATGACATTCTTCACAAAAATGGTAAAACACAATTCTAAAATTTGTATTGACCCACAATAAACCCTGAATAGCTAAAGCAATCCTGAGCAAAACAAAAAACAAAACCAAAACTGGAGGCATGACACTACCTAACTTCAAATTATACCTCAAAGCTATAGTAGCTAAAACAACATGGTAATATCATAAAAACAGACACATAGACCAATGGAACAGAATAGAGAACTCAGAAATAAATCCACACATTTACAATCAACTTATTTTTCACAAAGATGCCAGTAACATACATTGTGAAAGGGACAATCTCTTTAATAAATGGTGCTGAAAAATCTGGATATCCATATGCAGAAAATGGAACTAGATCCCTATTTTTTTTTTACCATATACAAAATCATTTTAAGATAGATTAAAAGCATAAACGTAAGACCTGAAACTATGAAACGACTAGGAGAAAACACTGGGGAAATGCTACAGAACACTGGCCTGAGCAAAAGTTTTTTTGGGTAAGACATCAAAAGTACAACAAAGGCAGAAATAAGACAAATGGGATTACATAAAGCTAAGAAGCTTTTATACAGTAAAGGAAACAATTGACAAAGTGAAGAGGCAACCTACATAATGGGAGAAAATTTTTGCAAACTATCCCACAAGGTATTAATAACCAGAATATAAAAGGAACTCAAACAATTCAATAGTGAAAAAAAAAAATCTGATTAAAAGTGGGCAAAAGACCTGAATAGGCATTTAACAAAAGACAATATACAAATTACCTGAAGATGTATGAAAAAAGGTTCAACATCACTAATCATTAGGGGGATGACACTCAACTGACAATGAGATGCCACCTCACCCCAGTTAAAATGGCTTTTATTAAAAAACAAAAAACAAAGTAACAGATGCTGGAGAAGATGAGGAGAATGGGGAATGCACTTACACTGTTGGTGAGAACATAAATTAGTACAGCCACTATGGAAAACAGTATGGAGGTTCCTCAAAAAACTAAAAATAGAACTACCTTATGATCCAGCAGTCTGACTGCTGGATACATACCCAGAAGAAAGAACATTATTAGTATGTCAAACAGATATCTGCACTCCCATGGTTGTTGCAGCCTTATTCACAATAGCCAAGATAAAGAGTCAGCTTAAGTGTCCATCAGTGGATGAATGGATAAAGAAAATGTGGTACATATACACAATGTGGTATTATTCAGTCATTAAAAAGAATGAAATCCTGTCATTTGCAACACCATGGATGGAAATGGAGGCCATTATGTTAAGTGTGATAAGGCAGGCACAGAATGGAAAATATCACATATTCTCACTCCTATGTGAGAACAAAAAAATTGGTTCTCATGAAGGCAGAGGTTTAGAATGGTGGTTACCAAAGGCTGGAAAGTACAAAGGGGAAGGAGGCCATGAGAGATTGGTTAGTGGGTACAAATATACAGTTAGGTAGATTGAATACGCTCTGCTATAATATTTGATAGTACAATAGGGAGACTATAAATACTATTAAATTACTATTAACAATAATTTATTGTGTATTTCACAGTTACTAGAGGAAAATAATTGAAATGTTCCCAATAGAAAGAAAAGATAAATGTTTGAGATGCATAACACCATTACACTAATTTGATCATTATACATTGTGTACATGTATGAAAATATCACATGTACTCCTAAAATATGTACTGTTATTTTACACACACACACACACACACGACTTGACTCTTATCAACCAAAAGAAATTCGTGGACCTTGTTAGTATCTTGTTTTGAGCAAATCAAATGTAAAACACGAGCAAACTAACAAAAAGAAACATTTTTTCAGGGTAATCCTGAATTGCAATAAATGTGGATGTGAGCTGATAATTGTTGTAGCTGCATATGAGTATATAGAGATCCACTTATTCTCTCTTTAATTTTGGGTATTTTTGATTTTTTATAATAAAATATTAAGAAAATAGTTTTCTTTTATAACAAGTGACAACATTAATGAAAATAGCTTTCTGGTTAAACTTGGTAAATCATACAAAACCTTTCTCTCTCTAGTCTCTCCAAATTCCCAGACAGTAAAAATAAGAAGTTATTAACTCACAATGACAAAAGCACAGGATAGGATATAAGAGATGCAAATATTAAAGTCTATGGGTAAATCAGAAAGAGTGGTGGGAAACTGATAGAAATAAAAGATTAAGTTCTTATAGAAAGGTTGCATCACAGATCCACTGCAAAATGACTAGGGAGTTACAGCTGATAAAAGCAAGAGTGAGGAGAGGAATTGAGAATAGGATGAGTTTATGAGGAGCAGCTGTAAGAAGATCCCCTCTCCTGGATCCAGAGATCCCCTCCACCCTGGTAGAAGTCAGATTACTTTCCCAAAACATTCTACTAGCAAGGCTCTGGATCCAGAAATGCTTGAAAGAAAAAAAAACTGGACAGTATTTAAAACAAGTGATATGAGGAATGGCAAGACTGCCCAGATCTCCTTTTCTTGCTTGATTCACTGAGTTCTGGTAATCAGGCTTATTCTGCATCACTTGATGGTCACCTTGGGTGCCCACCCAGCAGGAAAAGCCTGTGGAAAAATGTCAGTCCAGATAAGGACAGCTGAGATACTGAGACAGTGCTCAGATGACCTCAGGATGCCAAACAGGAAAAGAACTGGATACATTGTCACATCTGCTCCCTTTTTAAAGAAATTATAAGGAGCATAGTCTTGGAAATATGGTCTTGGATTCCAGTTCATCTCAGAGATATAAACTTCAGGACCTTAGGAAACCAGCCTCTTCCAGCCCGTGTTCTTCAAGTGGGGATAGGACTACGGTCTCTCATTGTCCCAGACTATTTCTCCTTTTTATGCTTTATGTCCAACTCCATCTCACCGATGTATCTCCATCTGAGGCCAAGGTGCTGGAAGCCACCCGTCTGAGAATTAGAGAAGGGGATGTGTTGGGGCCCAGATTACTCACCCTAGCTGTGGTCCCAGGCTGTCCTCCCACTCATATCCTGCAGGAGCCCAGAATGCCTGTGGCAGAGCAACTAAGTTTTACACAGAGACACCTTGGCAGAAGTGCCTATCTCCAGGGAAGGCCAGGCTTGGGTCACAGAGGAATCAGTCACTCCACTCAGGTCCCTGGAGAATGGGAAAGTTGGGGCTGGCTTTGGAACCAGGAACAGACAGGTGCTTGGAGAAACAACCATAAGAAGGAAAGAGAGACCAGAATCATAGATTCTACAATGTCCCACCAAGTTTAAATTATCCTCAGAAACTATCAACTTCCACAGCTCATCTGAATTTGAAATCTTTCCAGGATGGATGATACTGCTGAAGCCTCCTCTGGGCCAGGCCACAGGATGCATCCTACAGGAGCTTGTAGTCTTTGTAGAGGGGCGGGATATGGAGTGATGTGGTTGAGAGCCCAGCAGTGGCCCACCCCAGCCTGAGGGAGTCAGGGAAGGCTTCCTGGAGGAAGTGGAGAGAAAAGAGACTTCTGACAGGCCCCCAAACCCTGTCCGAAGCCCTAGGCTCTTATTCTTGGAAGGGTGCCAGGACTATGGGCTTGAAGCTCCAGGCTGGGAGTGTGGTACAGATTCTGCCCATATTCCTAACCTGGGACTGACCTGCTGAATCAAGCAGACTCAAAAGGAGAGAACTTGGACAGAGGCAAGAACATGAACTTCAGAGGCATCAGACCTGGGTTTGAGGCTCCCTCTTGAACTTTTCTTACTTCTGAGAGAGTTTCCATAGTAGCTCTGGCCTCAGCTCTTTCCTAAATCAATTTGGACTATGGTCATTCACCTGCAACTTCTTTCTATGGACACATTTGACCCTTGTCTTTGATTTTGCCTGCACCCTCTCATGCTGAATTGGGCTCAGCCTGTCTCTACCTTTCTCCTCCTGAGGTGATAAGTAAACTTAGGAAAGAAATCACAGACTCTTGAAAATTCATATCTAAACAAATTTGTGGCCTTTAACCTGAGCTGAGACCTTAGCACTGCTTCACAATTATTTTCTTTCTGTTTTTAAATTGTCACATTTTTTCTCAAGCTCTTTACCCAAACTGCCACCACTCCTCTCATTAGTTAATTTGGTATTGCTCCTAACTTCACACAGAAAATGGAAGCCACCAAGTGGGCCTTCCCTTAGCTTCCTGCCCAATGCATCTGCTATCTGAACTGTTTCCATTTTATATACATACTCTGCCAGAGAGACAATTCTTTTTTTTTGAGACAGAGTCTCATCCTGTTGCCTAGGCTGTGGTGCAATGGCATGATCTCGGTTCACTGCAATGTCTGCTTCCTGGGTTCAAGAGATTCTTGTGCCTCAGCCTCCCAAGTAGCTGGGGTTACAGGTGTGCGCCACCAAGCCTGGCTAATTTTTGTGTTTTTAGTAGAGACAGAGTTTTACCACATTGGTCAGGCTGGTCTTGAACTCCTGACCTCAAATTATTCACCTGCCTCAGCCTCCCAAAGTGCTGAGATTACAGGTGTGCAGAGAGACCATTCTAAGGAACATGTTGCTTCACGTTAACTCCCTCTCCACACTTTTAACTACTTCTTTGCTGGCTGCCCATAACTTATAGCAAAAACAATTCTGAATGCCATTTCATGGATGACACCTAAGACTCTTTAACGTTTTTTATTTTATTTTATTTTTATATAAAGCTTTTAAAGATGGTTGTGGATTCTCATGCAATTTTAAGAGATAATTCAGAGAAATTTTGTGTATATTTTACCCAGGTCCCCCAGTGGGGTGACAGCTTACAAAACAGTGCAATATCAACATAAGGATTTTGAAGGTACAGAAGGAACGTAAAACAATATTATAAGGACCATACTTGGAAAGCCCATGGCTAATATACTCGATGACAATAAGCTAAAAGATTTCCCTCTAAGATTAGGAATAAGACAAGAACTCTCACCACGTTTATTCAATATATACTATTCAGAATATATATTAGAAGTCTTAGAGCAATTAGGTAAGAAAAAGAAAAGACATCCAAATCCAAAAGAAAGAAGTAAAATTATATCTTTTTGCAGATGACATGATTTAATATATAGAAAACCATAAAGATCCCAACTAAAAAACTGTTAGAACTAATAAACAAAATCAGTAAAGTTGTGAGACACCAAATCAACATAAAAATTGGTTGCATCTCTATGCATTATGAATGAACTACCCCAAAAAAGAAAACAATTGCACTTACAATAACATCAACAAAAAATAAAATACTTAGAAATAAATTTAACCATGGAAGTGAAATACCTGTTACTCAAAAAAAAAAAAAAAAAAAAAA
>NW_016803107.1:105220-108581 GCF_001698545.2 Rhinopithecus bieti
AAAAAAAAAAAAAAAAAAAAATACAAAAAGAAATTGATAAAATAAATCGAAGATGGCACAAACAAATGGAAAAATATCCAGTTTCAAAGAAGAATTAATGAATTGGTATTGTTAAAGTTTCCATACTATACAAAGTGATCTATAGTCTCAGTGAAATTTCTATCAAAATTTCAATGATATTCTTCACAGAAATAGAACAATCCTGAAATTCCTATGGCATTAAAACAAAACAATCAAACAAAAAAAGCAAAATCCTACTAGCCAAAGCAATCTTGAGCAAAAAGAATAAGGTGGGAGGCGTGACACAACACTATGGTAATTAAAACAGCATAGTTCTTGCATAAAAACTAATGTATAAACCGATATATAAACCAATGGAACAGAGTAGAAAGCCTAGAAATAAATCCACACATTTATGGCCAATTGACACTCAGCGAAGGTACAAGAACACACAGTGGAGCAAGGAGAGTCTCTTCAACAAACGGTTTTGGGAAAACTGGCTATCCATATGCAAAAGATGAAACTGGACCCTTATTTTACTCCATATACCAAAACCAACTCAAAATAGATTAAAGACTTAAATTTGAGATCTGAAACTAAACTACCAAAAGAAAATATAATGAAAAAGTTTCTAGATGTTGATCTGCATAACAAATTTTTGGATATGAACCCAGAACATAGACAACAAAAGTAAAAAATAGACAAAGGGATTACATAAAATTAAAAAGCTTATGCACAGAAACAATCAATTGAGTGAAGAGACAACCCATGTGATAGGAGAAAATGCAAACCATACATCAGGGGAGGGGCTACTCTCCAAAACATATAGAAAATACAATTTAGTGTCAAAAACCAAATAATCCAATTAAAAAGTAAGCAAAGAACCTGTATAGTTTCTTCTCAAAAGAAGACACACAAATGGCTAAAAGGTATTTGAAAAGATGTTTATCATCAATAATCATTAGTGAAATGCAAATAAAAACCACATTATCAGCTCGTACTTGTTAGAATGGTCATTATCAAAAATGAAAAAAATGGTAAGTGTTGGTAAGGAAAGGGGGACCCTTGTATACTATTGGTCAAAATGTAAATCAATATACTCATTATGGAAAATAATATGGGGGTTCCCCAAAAACTAACACTAGAACTATCATATGATCCAGCAATCCCTTTTCTGGATACATATCCCAAAAAATGAAATTAGTATCTCAAAGAGATATCTGTATGCCCATGTTCTTTGCAATATTATTCACAAGAGCCAAGATATGGAATTAACCCAAATTCCCATCAACAGATAAAGGAAAAATGAAAAGGTGATACGCACACATGTACACACACACACATGCACACACACTACTCAGCCTTAATAAAGAAGAAAACTCTGGGCCGGGCGCAGTGGCTCAAGCCTTTAATCCCAGCATTTTGGGAGGCCAAGACGGGCGGATCACGAGGTCAGGAAATCGAGACCATCCTGGCTAACATGGTGAAACCCCGTCTCTACTAAAAAATACAAAAAACTAGCCGGGCGAGGTGGCGGGCGCCTGTAGTCCCAGCTACTTGGGAGGCTGAGGCAGGAGAATGGCGTAAACCCGGGAGGCGGAGCTTGCAGTGAGCTGAGATCCGGCCACTGCCCTCCAGCCTGGGCGACAGAGCAAGACTCTGTCTCAAAAAAAAAAAAAAAAAAAAAAAAAGAAGGAAACTCTGTCATTTGCAACAACATGGATGAACCTGGAGGACATTATGTTAAGTAAAATAAGTCAGGTACAGAAAGATAAATACTACATGACCTCACTTATAAGTGGAATCTTAAAAAGTCAGACTCATGGAAGCAGAGAGCAGAACGATGGTTTCCAATGGCTGGGGCTCCTGGGTGGGAAAAACAGGGAGGTGTTTAAAAGGTACAAAATTTCAGTTATGTGGGATGAATAAAATCTGATCTAATGTACAGCATAGTGACTGCAATTAATTATATCTGAATGTATACTTTAAATTTGCTAAGAGACCTTAAAAGTTCTCAACACACACAGACGCAAAAGGGAACTATGTGAGGTGATTGTTATGTAAATTTGCTTGATTGTGGTAATCACTTCACAGTGTATACATATATCAAAACATTATGTTGTTAGGGTAAACAGGGACATAAAGATGGCAGCAACAGACACTGGGGACTACTAGAGGAGGGAGGGTGGGAAGGGGGTGTAGGCTGAGAAAATACCTATTGGATACTATGCTCGCTATCTGGGTGATGGGATCATTCATACACCAAAACCCAACCAGATGCATTTTCCCCATGTAATAAACCTGCACATGTACCCTCTGACTCTAAAATAAAAGTTGAAACAAAACACAAACAAAACACCATACTGTGTGCTGTAAACATATACAATTTTTATTTGTCAATTATACCTCAATAAATCTGGAAAAAATAGTCACTTGCAAAATAAAATAACAAGAATATTAACACTCATACATACAGTCAAGGCATTGAACATTTCCACCACCACAAGGATTCCTCATGTTGCCCTTTGGTATTTATGCTCACTTTCTTCCTTTGCCATCCCCTTCTTAATCCCTGAAAACCACAAATGTGTTCTATATCGCTATAATTTTGTTATTTTCAGACATTATATATTCTAGATACTGGTCCTTTGTTGTATCTTTGGTTTGGGAATACATTCTCCCACTTTCTGGGTCCTCTTTTCATTCTCTTAGCAGGAATTTTGACAGAGCAAAATTTTTAACTTTAATAAAGTCTAATTTATCATTTCTTTCTTGTATAATATGATAAATTTGTGGAACTCACTTAGCTTTAGGGGTTTTCAAAATAGATTATTTGAATATTTTTCTATGTATGTAAGAATAGGTATATAATATAATGTACAAATAGGGATATTTTATTTCTTTATTTTTGTCTGTATGCCTTTTACTTTTTTTTCCTGCTTTATTGCATTGACTATGGACTATGTTGGATGCGAATGATGACAGTCAACATTTTTTCCTTGTTCCCACGTTAAGAGGGAAGACATTCAGTCATTCACCTTTATAATACTAACTATAGGATTTTGTAGATGCTCATTTTCAAATTGAGGAATTTCTCCTCTGTTCTGATTTTTGTGAGTTTTCATCATAAATGTTTGTTGAATTTTTATCAAATGCATTTTCTGTATCAATTTTATATCATGTGAGATTTATTTTAATGCTGTTAAAATTACTTGATTTTTGAATATTAAACACACCTGGCCCTCCTGAAAACAAAACACACTTGGTTATAATTTTAAAAAGCACACATAGGCCGGGCGCGGTGGCTCACGCCTGTAATCCCAGCACTTTGGGAGGCCGAGACGGGCGGTTCACGAGGTCA
>NW_016803107.1:108886-129672 GCF_001698545.2 Rhinopithecus bieti
AACATAAACTTTACCACCTGAACTTTTTTTTTTTTTTTTTTTTAGAGACGGAGTCTTGCTCTGTCACCCGGAGTGTAATGGCGCGATCTCCATTCACTGCAACCTCCGCCTCCTGGGTTCAAGCGATTCCCCTGCCTCAGCCTCCCGAGTAGCTGAGACGACAGGCGCGCACCACTATGCCTGGCTAATTTTTTGTATTTTTAGTAGAGATGAGGTTTCACCATACTGGCCAGGCTGGTCTCAAACTCTTAATCTCGTGATCCACCCACCTTGGCCTCCCGAAGTCCTGGGATTACAGGCGTGAGTCACAGCACCCGGCCCAACCATTTTTAAGTGTACAATTCAGTAGTGTTAAGCATATTCACATTGTTGTACAACTAACGTCCAGAACATTTTCATCTTGTGAAACTGAAATTCTATACCCATTAAACAAATAATTGCCCGTTTGCCCCTTCCCCATCTCCTGGCTACCACCATTCCACTTTCTGTTTCTAAGAATTTGACTACCTCATGTAAGTGACATCATACAGTATCTGTCTTTTTGTAACTTTCTTATTTCACTTAGAATAATGTCCTCAAGCTCCGTCCATGCTGTAGACCTGTCAGAATTTTCTTCCTTTTTCAGGCTAATGTTTCATTGTGGGTATATGCTAAATTTGTTTGTCCATCATCTGTCCATTGACACTTGGCTGCCTCCACCCTTTGACTATTGTGAATAATGCTGCTATGAACATGAGTGTGCAAATATACTTTCAAGATCCTGGTTTCAATTCTTTTGAGACTACCCAGAAGTAGAATCACGGGAACATACAGTAATTCCATTTTTAATATTTTGAAGAACTGTGACAACATTTTACTGTTTTACATTTCTATCACCAGTGTTAAAGGATTCTAATTTCTCCACATTCTAGTAGCCATACTGAGTGTCGTACACTGTGAAAAATGTTTGTGTCTATATCTGAGAGATATTAACCTGTAGTTTTTTTTTTTTTTTTTTTTTTTTTTTTTTTTTTTTTTTTTTTTTTTTTTTTTTTTTTTGTGTGTGTGATTTTGAACTGTTTTGTTATCAGAGTAATACTAACATCACAAAACATATCGGAAGATGTTTTCTCCTTTTCCATTTATTGGAAGAGATAGTGTAGAATTCTTCTTTTAATGTTTATTAGAATTTTCTAGTGAAACAATCTGGACCTATGGATTTCTTTTTGGGGATTTTATAAATTAAAAATTCAATTGTTAATAGTTACAGGGTTACAAATTATATATTCATATTTTGGGAGTTGTGGTAGTTTGTGTTTCACTAGGAGGTGGTCCACTTTTCTAGGTTGATATTTATGTGTGTAGAATTGTTTGTAGTATTTCCTTATTATTACTTTGATGTACACAGAGTCTGTAATAATAACCTCTGTTTCATTCTTGTTATTAATTCGTGCCTTCTTTCTTTTTTTTCCGTTAGTCTTGCTAGGAGCTTATTAATTTTATTGATCTTTCCAAAGAATCAGCTCTGTTTCAAAGATTTTATTTATTTTTTTCTGTTTTTAATTTTATTGATTTCTTCTCTTATCCCTATCATTTCCTTCTACTTGCTTTGGGTTTTGTTTTGCTCTTCTTTTCCTAGGTTCTTGATGGCATAGCCTATATTATTGATATGAGACTTTTCTTCCTTTTTAATATATTCATTTAAGCTACAAATGCTCTTATCAGCACTGTTTTGTCTGTGTTATACAAATTTTGGTATATTTTATTTTCATTTTTGTTCACGTCAAATTATTTTTGATTTCCATTGAGACTTTTTGTTATCCATTAATTATTTAGGAATTTCCACGTTATCTTTCTGTGATTACATTGTATTTGACGAACATATTGCGTGTAACTTTTATTCTTTTAAATTTGGTCTCTGTTGATACTGGTGGTGGGGGATTTGTTACTGCTAAGCGAAGATGGGAATTTTCTCCACATTATCTTTATGAAAACGTGGTGTGAGGGTCCTCATTACTCTTGGGTGATGGTGAATATCTTGATTCTCTACTAGGCCTGCTCTGCCATCATCCCATTGGGGATGGGATTGTCATCTCATTACTGCCCAGTGAGGGTTGAAATCCAGGCACCCACATGGTTTCCACTGACATCATGGAGAAAGGGGCTACTCATTACTGGCTGGCAGGAATGACAGTCTCAACTGCCTATTTGACTTTCTCTGACACCACCACCCTGAGGAGGGTGTTGGGTGCCTCATTACAGCCTCATGAGTTTGGAAATCTGGGTTCTCCATTTGGCCTTTGCTGACATGAGTTGGGGAGCCATGTGGTCCAGCTTTTTTTTTTTTTTTTTTTTTTTTTTCCTGCAGTGTTTTGCTGGAGTAAAGTGGTTTTTTGAAGTCTTCTGCCTTGCTAGGATTCCCCTTTCATTGGCTAGAGGGAGCAGGCTTTTGAGAGGGCTTTTACTGTCTGTGCACATTAGCATTTCTGTGTTGTCAGTTTCTTCAGCTCCAAGTCAGATATATGAGGTAAGAAGAAAATCCAATCATTAAGGATGACCACTATGTCATTCCTCTATTTCATGATGTCTTTCCTCATATCCCAAGCTCCTTAGATGGTCTGCCTCTTGTCTACCCTTGGAATTTTGTGTTTGTTTTATACACAGTGCCCAAGGTTTTTAGTTGTTCTTAGTAAATAAATAAAAACATGTTCTTAGCAAATAAATAGGAAAATATGTCTATTCTGTCTTCCCCAATGTGGGAGGAGTCTCCTTTAAGATTATTAATTTATCTATTCAGCCTTGGCTCCTGAGACAATTGTAAATCATTTAAAAGCCCTGCAATTTCAATTCCTATTTCAGTCACTGCTATGGCTGCCAGTTCTGTGCAGGCATGGCCTGTCACAGGCTCATATGGGCCCTGTGCCATGCGCCACCTCCTTCTCACCTGGGGTTTCTCCTTTGATGCTCTGTCATGGGGGCCCACGGGAACCCACTGAATACTCAAGCGTAGGCAGTCTGCCAGTATTGGGAGTTAATGCTCTGTGGAGCAATTCTTAACTAATTGAATACAGGAGGAATAATTACTTTTCATTTACTTCCCCAGGAAGAAGATTATGGGCAAGTCCTGCAAGAACTGGCAACAGTCTCCTATTATGTGGACAACTCTACAATGCATGTTTGTTTGGGGTCTCCCTTTTCCCTGCTCCAAACTCTCTGTCCCTGACTTTTGCTCACTGAGTCCAGTCCCCAGTAGAGTAGCTGCTCTTAGGCTTTTGTCTTAGGAGAACTCAGGGGAACACATGGCCTATGCTCTGGCAGTAAGATCTTCTTGCATTGTCAGAAGTCACCTCACTATGTGATGCCTCCATATACTCCCTCTGCTTTAATCTCACTTACTTCTCCCAAACCTCAATCTGGCACCTGTTTAAATGTCACCTGTTCATGAAGCTTTCCTTCTTCTCCACAACAAAGCTGTTTTCTCCCTTCTCTGTGGCTGCTGTACCTTGTTTATTCCTCCATGGGGGCACTGAGGGCTCTCAAGACATTTGGTTTTATATCTGATGCTCATTGTAGTATCCACTATTATTATATTTTGTTTCTTTTATATTTTAGGTCCTGAAACATTGTCAATGATTCTTGAATGTCTAGCATTAAATGATATTAAGAAATGGACACTGGGCAATAGCTTTAGCACCAGCTGGGAGAACTGGTGATGATTATAGTCGGAAAGAATCCCAAATATGTGATGCTGGTAATCTCTGGTCATAAATATATATTGAGTGTAATTCTTTTCTTACAATAATAAAATGCCTAAGGAAATATCTATCCCCAGAAACAAACACATTTATGTTTTTCTCTTATTTCTTATCAATCTAGTCTGGGATAGATGATGTGCTGCTCAGAGATGGGGGCTAGATGAAGTTACTGGGGGATGGGAGCTGTCCTATTTATTGGGCAACGTCAGACTGGCTCTCTGGGGGAATTGGCTACCTAAACTGGTACTCTCCACTGACCAGGCCAACATAAACATGGCTGGGAAAAGGGCAATGTTTTTATGGTCCTTAGTCCCTGGAGACCCTGTTTCACTGGGAAAGACACTCTCACTACAGTGACCACTTGCCTGAGACTCCCAATTCTGGAAGCCTCTCACAGAAGGAGCTCTCTAGGACCACCTCTATGAGTTGATTCAGCTCCCAAGACACCCAGAAGCCCTTCCAGATTAATGAGAACAGGAAGGCAAACACACTCCCAGGACACTGACCCTTGTGAACAAGGAATAAGCAGTGGCCATAACCCCTCCCTTTTTAAGTCACCACCTTTTAAACTTCAATCATATTTTCCTGAGACAACGTTGGAGACTGGCCCTTCTGTTGGCATTCTTTCTTCAGTGCCTAGATCAGTCATTTCAGGCTCATTTAAATCCTATTTGAATCCCACGTCCCCTGCCTACCATGCTACCTTTCTTTTTACTGTCCTCCAATCTTAGTCTTGGTATTAGTGTGTGTGTGTGTGTGTGTGTGTGTGTGTGTGTGTGTGTGTGAGACAGCGAGAAAGAGAGAAAGAAAGAACAGAGACAGCAAGAGAGAGAGGATAGAGACAGTGAGAGAGAGAGAGAGAGATAGAGAAGAGAGACAGTGAGAGAGAGAGAGAGAGAGAGAGAGAGAGAGAGAGAGAACGAGAGTTCTTAAACTTCAAGCTTCTAGGCAGATGTGACCAAGTGAGTGCTTTAAGAAAATCTGTGACTTGCTTGTCACACATACCAATGCACATTCTTATCCCCCCCATTTTCGTGTGAGGCAGGTATTATTACCTTTCCGTTTCCATAGTAATAATAATGAGTATTTGTTGAGTTTATACTATGTATTAATACTATCCCAGGCATTGTCTGTGGATCATTGCACATAATTTTCACAAAAGCATTGAGCGTAGACGACATTATCATCCTTAGTAAACAGGTGAGAGAAGCCAGCCTCACAAAGAGTGAATTGAGTTGATGAGTAAGATAACTATCTGTTCTTTTTATTGGACTATGTTTCCTTATAGGAAGCCTGTGAATATCTCTTGGGGTAGAAAATCCACAATATTTGGGAACAGATTTGATTTTTGAAGAGATTCATAATTGGCAGGAACAAGAGGTAGGAGATCAAGTGGAGAAATGCCATGTTTGGGCAAAGAGGTGGCCACAGGGAAGGGGGCTGGCTTTCTCGTGTGGGTCAAAGAGTAGTTTCCAAGGACACTGCAGAGAGTGTCAGCCTTTGCAGGCCCTTTGGAATTGCCTGTGACTTCTTAATGGTGTTCAGGGTATCCAATATTTAGAATAGGGGCAGGATTTAGAGATTTTCTAATTCAATCACCATGTTTTATAGTTAATCCCAAGAGATTATATGAATTAAGTAAGGTCGCCCTCCTAGTGGCAGAACATGAGATGTAGCTCAGAGCTCCAAATTCCATTCCAGGACTCTATCCTTCCCTCAGCATAGGACCCACGGCAGGCTATTCTTGTGTTTTACCCCTGCCCCCAGGTTCTCTCTGGGCCTGCTCTTTGGGAATATAGTATGGAGTAAGAGGGAAGGCATCTCTTTAAAAGCAACTCAACATACGGCCTGTGATTAACACTACTGTATCGTACACTTAAAAATGTGTTAAGAGATTAGCTCTTATGTAAAGTGCTCTTACTACAAAAGGAAAAACAATAGCAACAACAGCAACAACAATAAAGGAGGTGAGAGGAAACTTTTGGAGGTGAGGGATAAGTTAACCACATTAGTTATGGTGATTGTTTTAAGGGTGTAACACTTATGTTCAAATATATCAAGTTGTATACATTAAAAATCTGTAACTTTTTGTATGTCAATCAGACTTCAATAAAGTGGCTTAAAAAAAAAAAGAAAATCTCACATCACTCTCATGGGTAGAACCTGTGGGAACTGGGACAGATTGGGTTACATTTCTAATGTTCTTTTTCCTTGCAGAAGGGATGCAGAAACATTGAAAGCAAATGATCCTGTGCCTCTGACTGAACCCTCCTTGATCTCCGAAGGGCAAGTGTTACACCGTTGCCCACGTTTCATCTGGAAAAAACAGAAGTACACAGAAGAACATGATTTGTGCAAAGTCATCTCCTGTCGGGGAAGTCTTTTCCCAGCATCGGTCATGACTTTGCTGGGCCGGTCCATGCCAGTCCATGCTGGTCCATGGCTGCCTGGTCAGGCTACAAGCTTCAAAGAGTAGACTAGGAAGTCAGAGAGACCTGGGATCAAGTCTGAAGTACTGAATGACTCAGAAAATTATATAACTCCCAGTTGTGCCTCAGTTTCCTAGTCTGAACAGTGGCCATCAACATAGATGCTTGTTTTTTTTTAAATTAAATTAAATTTTTATTTTTTTAACATTTTTTTTAAGACAGCGCCTCACTCTGTCGCCAGGCTGGAGTGCAGTGGCACGATCTCTGCTCACTGCAACCTCTGCCTCCTGGGTTCAAGAGATTCTCCTGCCTCAGCCTCCTGAGTAGCTGGGACTACAGGTGTGCATTAGCACACCTGGCTAATTTTTGTATTTTTAGTGGAGATGAGGTTTCACTTGTTAGCCAAGATGGTCTCGATCTTTGACCTCATGATCTGCCCTCCTTGGCCTCCCAAAGTGCTGGGATTACAGGCGTGAGCCACCACCCCCAGCCCCAGATGCTTTTTTTGAGGATTATGTAAATAAGGTATTATTTTATTGGAGGATGAACAGTAAGCCCTCAGTATATGGTAATATTAAATGCAATAGAGATAAATGAATCCAAGAGTTCTCAAACCTTTACCACCCTCCACTCCCCACAACCAGGTGGAACAGGTGCTCTGTGACTGATGTCATACCGCCTTGGCCCTCTTCTGACTTTACCGGGGGCTGTGACAGACATTTTAATTCATTCTGAGTATTTCTCCCACTTTAAATTGGTGCCCTTTCTCCATGCTTTTGTGCTTTTGTGCTTTCTTCAAAGCCATAGAAGTAGGCAAAGCCCAGGATCAACCTTGGGTCAAATGAGGATGCCAGCTGATGGCAAATGCCCTATTCAGCCTTTGGACAGACAATTCCCCCAAGGCATTCTGAAGAGAGTCCTAGCAGAGTTGAGTGCTCATTGTCCACAGCAGCAACCTTGGTAATAACTCTGTGTTGAATTTTCTTCTGCCTTGTCTCACTGTCTCTGTTCCCTCACTCCTATTTTCTAGAAACATGCCTTAATTACGCTACCTTCACCCAAGTCCCTATCTCAGGCACTGCTTTTAGGACCCCCAAATAAATATTCCAGACTTTTTTTTTTTTTTTTTTTTTTGAGACGGAGTCTCGCTCTGTCGCCCAGGCCGGAGTGCAAGTGGCGTGATCTCGGCTCACTGCAAGCTCTGCCTCCTGGGTTCATGCCATTCTTCTGCCTCAGCTTCCCAGGTAGCTGGGACTACAGGTGCCCACCCACCACACCCAGCTAATTTTTTGTATTTTTGGTAGAGACAGAGTTTCACCCTGTTAGCCAGGATGGCCAGACGTTTCTTATATAGCTCTCTGCCTCATGCTTAAGAACAATTCAATGGAACAAAGTATTTCAAAAGGAGAGAGTTAGGGAAGCGTATTTATGGAGTGCGGGGGATCTAGGGTTAGTCATAGGGTGGTTTTCACATGGATTTTTCAGGGGTTTTGTCTTTAGAACATGTGAGTTCACGCAGAGTTATGGTTAGATCAGTTTATCTTTGATCTTTAATCACATGGTCTGAACAAACTGTTATTAAAATAATTTAAGCTTGGGGTTGGGCGTGGTGGCTCACCCTTGTAATCCTAGCACTTTGGGAGGCTGAGGCAGGTGGATCACCTGAGGTCAGGAGTTCAAGACCAGCTTGGCCAACATGGTAAGACTCTGTTTCTACTAAAAATACAAAAAATTAGCCAGGCGTGCTGGCAGGCATCTGTAATCCCAGCTATTTGAGAAGCTGAGGCAGGAGAATATCTTGAACCTGGGATTTGAAGGTTGTAGTGAGCTGAGATTGTGCCATTGCATTCCAGCCTGGGCAACAAGAGTGAAACTGTGTCTCAAAAAATAATAATAATAAAATAAATAAATAAATAAAAGAATTTGGGCTTGTGTAGCTTGTGATACCGACCTTAGATTTGGCTGGCCCAGTTAATTTGATTTGTGTTTTGCATGTTGTTGTTTTTATGGGGTTTCTTTCAATTTTCAGTTCTCCCTTCACAGGTTAGCTGCTCACAGGGACAATTTTCCCCACTTTTATAACTTTTAGGTTTGTATTTGTCAGAGTTCTCCAGAGAAGCAGAATCAAAAGGAGATATATAGATAGATAGACACATAGATAGATAGATAATATGTAGAGATAGAGAAATAGAGATATTTCTGTTGAGGAATCAGCTCACACAATGGAGACTAGTAAATCCAATATCTGTAGGGTAGGTCAGTGGACTGCAGAGCCAATCTGGAGACAACATGACAATTAAGTCCTCAGGCCACCTCTGTTGGGATAATTCTTGTTGCCCAGGGGAGGTCAATCTGATCTATTAAGGCCTTCAACGAATTGGATAAGGCCTACCCCCATTATGGAGGGTAATCTCCTTTACTCGAAGTCCTCTGATTAAAACATTAATCTCATCTGAAAAAAAACACCCTTACAGGGAAATCCAGAAAACATGAGTGACTAACTAAGTATCTGGGTACTGTGGTCCAGCCAGTGGACACATGATATTAACCATCAAAAGGTCATATGATTTTTTCTCAGCCACATGATCACAACTTTATTATTCCAATCAGTAAGGTATTGCTAAATTATTACTTGACAGTCATAGAAGGATAATTGAAAGTATAATTATATTTGCATAATTATAATTGAATTGTATAATTCAAATACACAAAGTATAATTGAAGGTTTTTTCTATTTCTGTACTGCTGTCTGAGGAATGAAACCTACAATAAGGTTATAGGTAGAAAAACGGAGAAGAGAAAGTTGACTTACCCAAGCGTGCACAGTGCCAGGAAGTCTCCCGCCTTCTGTTTGCTCAGCCTTAGGCTAGGTGACCAGATGTACATACAGCTGGTATCCTTCAGGATGGGATTTGAAGGCTATAAAAATTGCTGCTATAAATAATGGCCCTGTTACAACCTTGGTAGCCCTACTATTAAAGTTTTATTACTTTGAACTAAATATCATCCTCTTCAAGCTACTCTTTAAAATACCTTAATAATATATTTTAAACCTAACATCTAAAATATAATCATTTCAACATATTCTTAAGATAAAATTGATCATGAGAGTTTTACATTATTTTTGGCAATTTTTATTGTGGTAAACATATGTAAAGTAAAATTTAACATTTTAAACATAAAATGTACAATTCAGTAACATTAAGCAAATTCATATTGTTGTACAACCATAACCACTATCCATTTCCAGAACTTCTTTATTATCCCAAACGGAACCTCTGCACCCATAAACAATAACTCTCCATCCTCCCCTTCCCCAGCCCCTGGTAACCTGTATTCTACTTTCTTTCTTTATGAATTTGCCTATTCTAGATACTGTATGTAAGTGGAATCATATGTGATTTGTCCTTTTGTCATCTGGCTTATTTTATTTAGCATAATGTTTTCAAGTTTCATCCATGTTGTAGCGCGTGCCAGATTTTTAAGACTGAATAATATTCCACTGTATATATAAACCACATTCTGTTTATCCATTCATCTGTTGATGGACATTTGGGTTGTTTCCACCTTTCGGTTATTGTGGATAATGCTGCTATGAACATTGGCACAGAAGTCTTTGGCCTATTTTTTTTTTTTTTTTTTTTTGAGAAGGAATCTCACTCTGTTGTCCAGGCTGGAGTGCAGTGGTGGGGATCTCGGCTCACTGCAACCTCCACCTCCCTGGTTCAAGTGATCCTCCTGCCTCAGCCTCCAGAGTAGCTGGGATTACAGGCACCTACCACCACACCTGGCTATTTTTTGTATTTTTAGTGGAGATGGGATTTTACCATATTGGCCAGACTGGTCTCAAACTACTGGCCTCAGGTGATGCGCCTCCCTCAGCCTCCCAAAGTGCTAGGAATACAGGCGTGAGCCACCTTTCCCGGCCTGGGCTACTTTTAAAAGTTAAAAATCTTAGGACAGAGGAAAAGGGAGAGGAGGTGGTAAGAGTATATAAACAACCTGGATCATAGTGGGAGACAGTAAGGGATTAGCTGTTCACAGAAGAGAGAGAAAGAAATCTACTACTCATTAAATTGTCAATATGGCTATGTTCTTAGGCATATGGAAGTAAGCTGGAGGATCTGAATTGAGGTAAAGGAATGGACAGGAAGGTAGAAGAGGACTGAGATTGTGGGGAGAGACATAGTAGAGTTTAACCTCGTAAAATGAGGCACATGACCTCATTATTTGAGGTGGGGCCCAACACCTGAATCTGTACTTTATAGAGCATGGGTACACTTTCATTTCTTTAGATAAATCATCCATTTCTTCTATTGTGTTTCCTCCCCTTAGCCCTGGCCTATGTGCATTGATTAACTGCCTGACTTTGGAAGCCACTTTACTGCCTCTGAACAATGAAGCACAGTTGAATGCTCATAGATCTATATGCTGGCAGAGCCCGTTATCACTACACGTCAAGTATCTGTGATTTCCTCCTCCTAAGAGAGAGCGTACAGTATAGAGTCTCCCTCATGGTTTATCTACCCAAGTCCTGCACCCAAGACTTGTTTAGTGAAGCTACGGAGGGAACATATAAGCCCAATGATTGTATTCAGATCTCAGCTGCTCACTGGATCTGCTCAACAGTACAGTGGGAATACCCTGCATTGAAATAAGATGCATTCAGCATCCTTACTATTGTGTGAACTATTCCAGTCAGGATTCCTGCACTGGTGAGAAAGAAGACTAGGAAATCTCTCACATCTCCAACTCTGATTTATAGGATTCTATAAATGTAAAATCAATAGGCATAATATTCAGCAAAATTTAAAATAAAATTTTATTTTATCTTATACTTAAGTTCAGACAATAGCATGTGGTGTACATTCAAAATTTTTGACAGGTACAGAGCACATTAAAAAATGAAGACATGATCAAGAAGATGTAAGAGACAAATAGACAACAACATTCTCCCTGAATCTGGAAAGAAGCAAGCAATAAGACCATGAAAGGCGGCTGTAAAACAGGAAGAGTATTCTGCATGTGTTGCCCACAACTAGGGCAGGATTATCTCTCATCACACGTTCAAAGCCATTTATGTTAGCGTGTAACAGAGAGAAAACAGAGGATTTGTACAGCTGAGGAAATAAATGGCAGATGTTACCCAGGAAGCAATATAATGTGGTAGTTAAGTAACTGTATTCAACTATCGAATTTAATTTTAAATCTTGGTGCAGTGCCCACAAGCTGTGTGATTTTAGTCCCCTTGATAATATAAACTTCATTTCTCTCACTTATAATAAAGAGACACAAATGGTACCTACTCCACCAAGTTATGAAGAACACATGAAACCTGTAAAGCACTTACGATAGTGCCAGAACATTGTGAGCACACGTGATATGTTGGTTGGCATTATTATTAACGGCTTATGTAAATTCCCAGGTAATGCATAATAACAATAGAGACTGTGACAAGCCCTGGCTTACATAAATGGTCAGCTTCGTTTTCCCTATTTCATTTGACATGTTATTCCATTGTACACTTTGAGACAGGGTCTTGCTCTGCTGCCCAGGCTGGAGTGTAGTGGTGTGATCATGGGTCACTGAACCTCAAACTCCTGGACTCGAGTGATTCTCTCACCTCAGCCTTCTGGGTAGGGGGGCTACAGGTGCATACCACCATGCCCAGCTATCATATTCCCTATTTAAAAAGTTGCACACGGGCTGGGTGCGGTGGCTCACACCTGTAATCCCAGCACTTTGGGAGGCCGAGGCAGGTGGATCACAAGGTCAGGAGATCAAGATCATCCTGGCCAACATGGTGAAACTTCACCTCTACTGAAACATACAAAAAATTAGCCAGGTGTGGTGGCACGTGCCTGTAGTCCCAGCTACTCAGGAGGCTGAGGCAGAAGAATTGCTTGAACCCAGGATGCGGAGGTTGCAGTGAGCCGAGATCGTGCCACTTCACTCCAGCCTGGTGACAGAGCAAGACCCCATCTAAAAAACAAACAAAAAAAAGTTGTACATGACAGTTAACCAATACCTCCATAATAATAATAATGATAATAATAATAATAATAAAAAGAAAGTAGGGACGACACTAAATCATTAGCAATTTGAGCACATTTCCTCCAAGGCATATGTTATTTTTCAACTTGGCTTCAATCATGTATCTTTATATTTGGTTTTATTGTAGCCTTTAATTCACATAATACTTCATTAGTATGTATTATTCCACATAATAGTCCTTTAAGTAGATGGACCATACTTTAGTTTATTATTCCAGCCAGAGAAAAGCACTGATGTGCTTATGGGCAACTGGAAATAAGCTAGTGTTGGAAATAATTATGTTTATCAAGCCAATAAAGATAAGGAGAAGTGTAGTGTTAAGGGTCACTTGCCTCCCACAGCCTGAAAGTCCTTGTCACAGCTGATCTTGAACATAGCCAGCACCCTTGTTCTGATCTGTTTGGTTTTGGCACCATAGATGATGGGATTGATGACAGGAGGCAGCAGCAGGTAGATGTCACCCATGACAACACGCACAATGGGATGAAGGCTGTTTCCAAAGCGGTGTACCACTGAGAGGCCAATAAGTGGCACATAGAAGGCGAGTACCACACCAATATGTGACACACAGGTGCCAAAGGCCTTGGCCCGCTCTGACTTGGAAGGCAGTTGCAGCACCGTTCGTATTATCAGAAAATAAGACAAGGAGATGAACATTACATCCACTCCCATGACCAGCAGAATGGCAGTAAGACCATATACCACATTGGGCAAAGTGTCTGCATAGGCCAACTTCATCACATCCTGGTGGACACAATAGGAGTGTGAGAGTACATTGGAGTGGCAGAAGGCCAGTCGCTTGATCAGCAGAGGCAGTGGGAAAAAAAAGAGGGATCCGCGGACCACAGCCACGATGCCAATCTGGGCTGTTACTGTATTGTTGAGCACTGCAGCATGGCGCAGTGGGTGGCAGATGGCCACATAACGGTCAAAGGCCATGGCCAGCAGGATGGTGGATTCAATGGCCGAGAGGGCATGAATAAAGAACATCTGGGTAAGGCAGGCCTCAAAGCTAATCTCTCGGGAATCAAACCAGAAAAGTGCAAGGATCTTAGGCATGGTGGATGTGGATAAGGCCAGGTCAATGGCTGCCAGCATGCAGAGAAAGAGGTACATCGGAGAGTGCAGGTTCCGTTCCGTCCTTACGATGAAGACCACGATGCAGTTTCCAAACACTGCCACTACATACATGGAAAGGAGGGGGAAGCCAACCCAGAAATGGGCTTTCTCTAGTCCTGGGATACCAATAAGCACAAAGGTGGCATGTGTGAAGTTGCAGGAACTCATAGCTGGAACTAAGGAGGGGTGACTGGAGAGGGTGAGGTCACACTGGCAGTCTGCAGGGACATAGAGCACAATCAGAGAATGCCCTGGAAACTTGAAACTGACATCCCACCCCTTTTGTCTCCTCCCACCCCCACTTAGGGTCTTTTATAAGCTCTGAGGCCCTCTTCCAAAGGGGGAACTGTGACAGCTCAAAGTCATTTATGCATCACTACTCTCAAGGTTTATTTAAATTTTTAAAAGGGAACCCTGGGAGAGCAATGCTTTTTCCAAAATGTAGCCTTTCCAAATTCCCTCAGATTCTTCCTACTGATCCATACCTTCATTGTCTGGATATTTGGTGACCCCTTTTTTCTGATATGTGTTAAGAGATACACTTTTGGGAGCTCCTTCCAGATAAGGCTGCCTTTCTTATTTTACTTTCCCTGCTTCCTTCCCTCCACTTTCTTTCTTTCTATTATTCCTTCATTCCAGAAGCATTACTAGCATAATGTATGCATTGAATTCATGCGAAAGAGAGAGGCATGATCACAGAGGAATCTTCCTGTTTAGACTTGAAACATGAGTAGAAATTAGACAGAGAGTGGAATAATGGGTGTTCCAAGGCAGTGAGGATAGGAGATAACTTTGCAAATTTTCAGGATTCCCGGTCCTCAATTCTAAAGTCAGCCAGAGGAATAAGAAGCACAGCAATGACATTTTTTTAAAGCTTAAAAGAACATAAATAAACAAAAACTAAGAAAAAAAAATGCCAAAAGCCAATCTCTTTCAGATTAAAGGAAAGTCATCTGTGGCCATAAAATCAAAGGTAGTGTCTCCCTCTGATGACTTCTTCAGAGATGAAAGTGCTGTCAGGACACTGGTGAGTACCTCCACACCTGAAAGCTTCTTCCAAGGCCACTTTAATTGCATCCAAGGATAGTTTGAGTTGAGTCCTTACTTTGGAGAAGTATTATTAATTTTACAATGATATTTTTAGAGCTTTGTCTTTCCCAAAACTTGTGCCAACAAGTCATTCATCTCAGGGGAGACATTTCTTTTTTAGAAGCCCAGTGTTTCTTTGTCCCGACTCCCTACCCTCACCTGAACACCTGGTTCTGACTTCACGAAACTTCTTCTCTGCTAGGTTGCCTGGGTGCCTTGGTCTTTAGAGCTAATTTTCTCTAGAACGCCAAAGCCTTGGCTGCAAGGCCTAACTTTTGGAAACAAATGATGCAGATGTCTTCATTGATTATCTGTTTCATTGAAACAGGTTAGCCTGCTTATATTGCACTCCCCTAACCCCAGAATTCTTCACTCGTCATCTGAGTTCTTCCTGCAGCTGGGAGATGCCCTTCAATTTGGTCTTAATGTAGAGGGGTTATATACCAGTGATCTTAAATTACAATATGATAACATTAATACAAAGAGATTAGAACCGGATTCTCCCCATCTTGGATAAGCAAGGAAGGACAGATTCGGGGTTCAAAGGTTACAAACCCATACTTCTGCCTCTACTTTCTCTTCTCCACCTTCAGAACTTGTGCAGACAAAACAGCTAAGCTCCTTGACAAATATTAAATATCATATTTGGCTCCCAGTTGCTATCAGAACATGAAAAGCCCTTTTCAAAGGCAGATGATTGCATCCTTTAGTGAGATACAAGGTAGTTTGCATCTTGCATCCATCCATCCATTTCTGTATCCATCATAGCTTGGGGAAGGGGATACAGAAATTTAAACAAATCATGCTGTAATGTGTGGGACAGAACTAAGGAACCTTCCCTGAAGAGAGGCCAGATCACTAGACCACTGTGTTCCAGAGAAATGGGACCCAGGGTGAAGAAAAGAGCAGGCATGGAAGGAGATCAAGGGGACCACAGTGACGTATATTTCCTTTCTTAATGCCTTTTGCTATGCTACCACATGCAGTGCTGACAGATAACAAGATTCTTTATTGGCCCCAGAGCTGGTTACTTTCTTAAACCCTCTCTCTGCAGAGCATATTTTCTGCCTTGCTGGTACCTGCACATGCTCACTAGAGTATAAGACTTTGGGCCATCATCTCATCTCCCAAAATACCTATCCTGAAAGATCTCACGTCACCCTCCCATGTTGCCTGGCATCCTGCCTAAAGTAGACTCCCTGCTAAACCCAATTTCAGCTTCTCTTTGGGTCGAATGTGGCTGTTGCATTCATTCTCACTTGCCTTTCCTGATTGTTGCTAAGACTCTGGGACATCTCTTCCCAGTCCATAAAGTTGTGGATGGGACGCAAGGACTTCTCCCTGCCCTGACTTGAACCAGTATGTGGGGTCTTCAAGGTCCCTTAGGATGGCAGGAGCTAAGGCTGCCTGACCCCAGGTGAGGGTGCACTTACCTGAGAATGGTACAGTCCTACTTGGAAAGAGCAGCTGGAACTGGTTTTGCTTTCTGGTTCAGGCCTTTTTTATAATGCCCCTCAGAAAGCCCATGGGAACAGGCTGTGGAGTATGAACTGAGGCCCCAGGGACTTGGCAGACAGAGGAAAAATATCTCCATGTCCACTTGTGTGCCATTCCCACGGGCTTCCCACTATTCCTGTCCAGGGAGAACAACCTCAAAGCACCCACTGCCTCTGCCATCACTCCCACACTCACATATACAGGGCTTTTGACAATCTGCTCCCACTCCTCCAAGCTAACCTAAGCACACAGAGTCAGCCACAGGATTAGTGTGTTTCTTCATGTGCCACTCTGCTAGACACAACAGACAACATGTGTGACTAGGCATGGTCCTTGGGCTTTAGGAGTTTGCATCCTCTCTAAAACTACAAAAGTTTAGTTCCATAATTCAAAATAGGGACATGCAATTCTCCATATCTTTCCCTAGCCTTTCTTCTGGTTGACAAAACAGCCCTTAATGTATCAAAGCCACCCTTCATTGCTCCTGGATTATAGATAAAGCCCAGATGAGATGACAGCTTTTTGTCCTAGGTCACATAGTTAATTAGAGATAATATTGGTTGGAGAACCATGTATTCTGACTCTTTGTTTATTCACATTAAACAAATGTTTGTCAAAGGATTACAAAGTTATAAGCAAAATAGATAAAAAAAACCACCCCAACCACCTTCTCCAGGATATTGAGGTATCCTCAGTACCTCAGGATGCTTGATGGCTCTCTTCCAGTGACATGTCCCCTACGTCATACCCAGCAGAGTTACCTTCATACTTTATTAATATTTAACACTAACCTGTTCTATCTGCCATCCTTTCTAAGTATGCCTCACACATGAGTCTTACCTTGTCATCATCACCATAATCTTTGAACACAGAAACAGAGTTACTTTCTCATCAATCAGCCATTAAGTATTTATTGGTCACCTATATCTGGCAATGGAGTTAATTAATTCATTCATTGTGTAATAAGCACATTCTCAATGCTAGTTTTGTGCAGGCACTGTGCTGAGTTTAGGGTGACAGAGGTGAATAAGACAAAGTCCTTGCCCTAAAGTATTCACGGACACCTACCCAAAGAAACCTGAAATAGTATGAAAGAGCAGTGAATGCCACAGATTTTTATGGGAACTTGAGAGGGGTATTTATTTAGTCATTGGGTGGGTCCAAAAAGAGCGTATTTCAGCAGACAGAAAATCATGAAAGAAACAGAATTTTCTGTAGAGGAATTATGAACAATTGTAGCTTGGCTGAAACATAGAATCACCCAAAAAGGAAATAGAAATTGAAGAGGTCAATGGATGTGAACTGATGATAGGTTGTGAACTCAAGGACTTCATCCTGTAGGAATTGGGAGGTGAATAAATGGTTTTAAACAGGGACCTCACAAATAGATTTGTGTTTCAGATTGCTATTCCAGAAGCTGTTGGGAGGGTGAATTTGAGGAGGATGAAGTGAATGTGCTTATGAATTTAGTTATGTGAGACAAAACTTAAGATACATAGCATTTCCTCATCCTTCACATCCAGTTATTGAACCGATCTTGTCTATTTTTCCTTCTAAAAATCTTTTGCATGTTTCCTCTTATTTCCATCTTCACTACCACTACCATGTTCAAGTAGCTACAACAGTAGCCATGTGACTACTAGTGCTCTGGCTTTTAGGAAAGTCCCCAACTCATTGTGAGCTTATGCATCTTGGTCAGAGCATGACTTTTGTTCTGCAACCCACCCGGTCTTGGTATCTACATTACCAATTTCCTGTAGATGGAAGCTTATAAGCTGCCAGGATTGTTGGACAGGAGGACTGTCCACAGGTTAGTGTTTGTGAGGTGAGGTGGGGGAAGAGAATCTGTAGAAGTTGTGCGAACATCTCAGTTGTCCTTGAGGCTGATGTTCCTTTTTCTCCTTTCTATTTTAGGACTCTGAGTATCTCCATCCTTTTCCTTCAGCTCTATTTGCTATCCTCTGTAATAGTAGTGTATGGAAACAAATAAACAAAACCCTAGTCTGTAGGACTGTATCATCTGAACCTTTCCATCTTTCCACTTCGGATCTGCCTGTAGCTTCTCTGGATTTTTGTTTTTGCTTCATTGTGAGTTACAGACATGTAAAGATGATCTGTGGGGGTACATATTAGGGAATAGAAGGGGAAAGAAATATGTAGAAATAAACTGGCAGTTTATTCAAAATATAAATCACCTCTTTAAAGTGGCCTCCTAAGTTTTACTATTACCTACATTCATTCACTAGACAAAGCAAGTTTTATGCTGGAAAGTGAAAATAAGGCTTCACAAGATTAGGATCAGGGTATACTAGATCATATGAAAAGAGCGAACTTTTATACCAAATAGCAGTACTTGGCACAGTATTCTCCAAAATGGGAAATTTCATGAAAATACATTTGTAGATACGAAGAACTTTCTGGTATAGGAGAACTTTGTTATCTTCTTGTATGCCATCAAAATCCTTACGTATCAAAGACACTATTAATTCATTAATTCAATGAAGAGTAAAAGTTACAATGGAGCAGACACTATAGATAGAAATGTGGAAACAACAGTGAATAAACCCAGTCCCTGACCCCAAGAAGTGAGCTCAGAGTTTGTTGTGGGGAGAATGGTGACAAGAGAGTTTGGAAGGAGTTGTCTTGAGAGAGAAGAACAAGATGCTGCGGGAGCACCTGCAAAGGGCACCAGACAGACCAGACAGGTCAGGAAAAGTCCCTGAAGGAGAGCCCCTTGTATTCTAAGTCAGGAGAAGGAACGGAATGAGAATGCTCTAGGTGGATGTAGGCTTAAAAGGGATAGGACATTCTTTACTGGGACTTAGGACATGCAGGTTGTTTGTTGTCTCTGGGGCATTGTACAGAGGGCAAGCAATGAAGCTTAAGAGGTAAACAGAGCCAGATCATTAAGACATTCTACTATTTTTACTATGTGGCAGGCCCTATTTTAGGGCTGGGAGATAGCATAAATGGAACCAATTCTTTACTCTCAAAAACCTAATTGTTGTGGTAATGAAACCAGAAAATAAATAACATATATGTAATATACTGGGGTATAAAAATGTTAAAATTAAAATAAGGCAGATAAAGATGAGAGTGAATACAGGCAGGATTTGAGGGAGAGGTGTTGTTGTTGTTATTATAAAGGGCCCTGTAATAGGGTGCACTTGAGCAGAGATCTATATAAAGTGAAGTGTAAGTCATGTGGGTCTCTGGAGGACGAACATTCCAGGTAGTGAGAATACCATGTGTAAACTGATGTTGAAGCATGCTTGACGAGTTTAAGAAAATATTTGGAAGCTAGTGTGGGTGACATAGAGTGAATCACTGGCAGAGCAGTAGAAGATAATATTGGGCTGATGGAGGGAATATAGATCATATAGATCTTTATATGCTTTTACAGTGACTGTGAATTTTTCCTGGGTAAGACAGGATGCCATTGGGGTATATTGAACTTGATCTACCTTGTGTATTAAACTGATTAGTTTAATCAGTCTAACTTCACTATGGGGGAAAATAGACTGTAAAGCAAATGTGGATGAAGGAAGACCCACCAGAAGGCTGTTATAATAATTCAGGTCCAAGATGATGGCTTGCATCACAGTGGTAGCAGTAGAAGTGGTATAAAGTGACTTGAATTTAGACATCAATATCTGAGATATCTAGAAGAAAGGGTCGCCAGAACATGCAGATGTAGCATTGGAGTGATAGAAAAGCATCAGGGATAACTACAAGTGCTTTATCTCAACAAATTGGAAGGCAGAGTTACTGAGTTGGGAAGACTGCGGGTGAGCATGCTTTTTCCTTGATGGGAATATTAGTGTATATTAGACGTTGATTCTAAGATGATTATGAGACATTCAAGTAATGATACTGATACATAGGCAGTGGGATGAGTCTGAACTACAAATATTAATTTGGATTTTGTCAGCATAGAGATGGTACTTAAAGACATGATACTGGATGGGATGACCAAGGAAGGGATTATGACAAAGCAAAAAGATCTGAGAACAAAGTCTCAGGACATTCCAACATATAAAGATGAAGACTAACAATAATTGAAACTGAAATGTTGATGTCAAACAGGCTGAGGATTTGACATAATTCTTACAGTACTATAAGTACTATAGTCATTTAATAAATTCCCTATAGGGAATGATGAGGAAACCAGAAAAGAAACAGCCTATATGTAATACATTGGGGAATAAAAATGCTAAAAATTGAAAATAAGGCAGGTAAGGATGAGAGTGAATACAGAAAGAAATTGAGGGAAAGGTATTACTATTATTATTATTATAACATCAAAGGCCCTGTAATAAGGTGCAGTTGGCAGAGATCTGCATAAAGTGAGGGGGGAAGCCTGTAGATATGAATGATTACTGCTACTTCATTTCTGTACCTGATACCAACTATAAAGCCCATCTTAAATTAGTGACATTAGTGTGGCATTGAAATATATGCTTTAAAAATTTTGAGAATTAGTGGACATACCCAGGGTGGAACTAATTCTCTTTCTGGATAAAGCCATTACATGACTATTATGACACAAATTTAAAAATGCATAAGTAAATGACCGTAATTCATTTGTAGTCACTTTCCATTTCTGTTGGGGCAGATTGTTGATGGAGGGCTGAGAGAAATACCGAAATATGCTTGAGTCAGGAAAGATCATCAGGTAGAAATATATTTGTAAGGTTTGAAGATTTGATTTGGGCTTTTTCTCCCTAATTTGACTGAAAATTTCTAGAGGTTAGAGTGGTGGTTTTTTAAAATTAATTGTTTTACTTCTTTATGTTTCCTAGTAAAAATTACCTGAACTTCTCTCTATATTTAGATTTATAAATATAAATATAATTTACATATA